>NC_092291.1:12287826-12460326 GCF_036320965.1 Panulirus ornatus
AAGCGAAAATATATTTTGTATCGTCACTGGGAAATCTAACGACTGTATGACAAGAGGCGGCGTCGCTCGCTTCATTTTTCTTTTCTTGCATCGTGTTTATACTGTATTTTCCTCACCTGAAGGCTCTTTCACTCGACCTTATTGTTATTATTAATGTTTTATTTATATGTTATCGCGTTTTCCTCGCCTGAAGGCTTCTTTCACATGACTCTATTGTTGTTATTAATGTTTCATTCGTATGTAGCTGAGAGAATTTCTCAGGGAGCAGTGGTGGGAGGAATGGCCGTAAATACACCGGACGCTTCAAAAAATAACCGTGATCGTTCCACGTGATATACGTCAATAGTTTCCACAGAACGCAGTCTTGATTTATCCTCTGCGCTGTATTCTTGTTTGTTGTTATGTTTGCCCAGCGTGCAGCGGCTCCAAAACACCCTTGACGATTTGGTACCGTGCATTAACATTTATTTTTTTTTGATTTGGGGGTTGATTTTAACCAGGCTAATCAATGCGACCGTGTAAGGGGCCTTGGTCGTGGATGGGAGTTCCTGGTTTTTGGTACGTGATGCACGACAGGACACAGGACATGAGCTTACCGAGGCCACTGTCCTTTTGTTCCTGACGCGTCCCCTATCGCTAGAGTGGGGCGCGAGGGGCTTCAGTTAAGTGTTACAGATAGGGTGAGATCAACTTCCTCCATATTGCATTCCGATGTTTCTGCTGACGAATTGATCTCGCATTTCTACCAATATACGAGATGACTTACCTTCCCTTCCTTGCAGGGGTGCACTGCGCGTGGATTAGGGGGCCGCTTCAACGCACATAGCGCATCAGCAGAAAACAGAGATGTCAACGGATTTCGAGCCAACCTCCTGCTCCTTCTGCTGCAGATATCTCACAGAATCATCCGCTGGCGATGGGATGAATCGTTTGAGGTAAGTGTATCTGTTTGTGTATAAGTTCGTCATTGAATTATTATTCAGTTACATGTGATGTTTGGAACGGCAGAGTTTTTTTAAGATATTAACGCTGATGTGGTTAATGGTTGTTACAGATTTTTTTTTTTTGTTCTTAAATGTACACATGACCCTCTTGAGCACGATGTTAAGCATTCTCTTGCTCCTGGCCTGACCTTTGATCCGACTTTATGATTCCCAGTGTGAGACATTCTGTGAGGAGAGCGTAACAGTTGTTTTCCTCCCGAACGTTGTCAGTGGACGTCTGAAGCAGCCGGGGGGGAGAAACCACGGCAAGAAGGTCTATGGGGCTTGGTTTTGGATGGGGGGTTTAGTGTGGGGTCGGGTGCTGCTGTGGTTTCGTACGGTTCGGGGAAATGTAGACACCTTTGGAGTGAGAAGATTTAATTTTTTCATGAGACTGTGATCCTAATGTGACAGGAGCTGGGAAGTGAAGGACTTCCTCGCTGGAAGGTGAATTTTTCCCTCGCGGTGTAACCCTCATGCAGGTGGGGTCCGGTAGCACCTATGTATATACACTGTTTGATCTCTAGAAAGCCTAGTGTGTAAACACTGATGTTCCCTGAGAACCAGACTGTAAGTATTGCCGTTCTAGTAAAGCCTCCATGTTTCCCTCACTAGCGTCAATCTTTAAGTATTGTTGTTCTTAGGGAAAGTTTTAGTGTAAAACACTGCTGTCGCTGGGAAAGCCTTCGTATTGTTCCAACGAAACAAGTATAAGCATTTGTTATCCTCAGGAGAGCTTAATGTATAAACA
This sequence comes from Panulirus ornatus, assembly GCF_036320965.1. Lineage (NCBI taxonomy): Eukaryota > Metazoa > Arthropoda > Malacostraca > Decapoda > Palinuridae > Panulirus > Panulirus ornatus. Next base: position 12,289,561 of record NC_092291.1, read on the forward strand.
CCATTGTCCTCAGTGGGGAGTCTGTCGTATATACATTGTTGTCCTCAGCTTATAACATGCTGTTGCCTCCAGATGAGCGAATTTTTAACAATATTGTCCTCAGGAAGCTTATATGTAAGCACCGTTTTCCTCAGGAGAGCATATCTGTGTACGGTCCTCAAGAATGCTTGATTGTAAGCACTGTTGACGTTAGGGATGTGTAATTGTAAACAATGTTTTCCTCAGGAGAGATTAATCGTAGATGGTGTTGTAAATAAAACCCGACTTGTCTTCAATTTAGTTCAGGAAAGCCTAGTGTGTCTTTCTTCAGTTTAGTTCACTTCAGGACAGCCAAGTTGATAAAAGTGTTTTGGAGAGCTTTATACTTCATTTAATAGTTGGAGCATTTTACATTTTTGTACCATTTAACGTAGGCTTATGAGTTACTGACAAGACAGAGGGATGGTGTAATTGAGTAGGTTCGTGTAAAGATACGTAGTGTAATTAACTTATGCTTACGTAAGTGCTGACTTCGTGTAAGAAGACTTTTGGTTGGTATTATTATTTTCACAAGCATCACTCACCACTTGCCAGGGATGTACACGAGAATACTTCACCATTTTCGTTGAGTCAGCCTGAAGGTAATAAGGTCTACAGAAGATGGTGAAGCTTCTGTTGGACGAAAGCATCAGCTACATATGTCTTCCATTTTTAGTGATGACCTAAGAACAAGCACGGAGGGACTTTTTTTTTTTTTTTTTTAGTTTAGTTTGGCCTGCGTGTTGAACTAGATAACACTAACAGTTTGGCATTACCGTTCGTAAAATTTTCTATAGGAATTTACATCAAATACCGGCAAGTATTTGAATGCTACTTTTGCATAGGATTTTCCGTTTTGTGAGAGAACTTTTAAGTAGCAGAAAACATTATTAGTATTTATTCATTTATTCATTTATTTTTATCTGACTGTTAAGTGACATAAAGCTCATTTTTTTGTAGGATTTTTTTATTTTTATTTTACAAAGGGCCTGTAATTAAATGCTTGTGCCTTCATTTTTATGGAGAAGATTATTTCAGTTCACTGTTCTATGTCTACTGGATCATATTAGCTTTCTTGTATCATGACTTATCTTACTTTCTTGGCATCGTCTCTGGTATTGTATTTGTTGACACTGGTGTTTCGTGACATTCCAGTCTCCACTCCCTGGCCTGTGTGGGAACGTAGAATTGGTTCCACCGAGATTTAGGTAAATTTGAGTGAATGTTGGTAAATGCTGTCGTTTATTTATTTAAGCAGCGCACATATGCCTTTTTATGTGCACTTTCGGGTTCAGTACAAAAGTGTGCTTTGCTCACAGTGTGTTTGAATCAAACGTTTTGGAAATAATTGAAGAAATGAATTTGTGAAATTTTTTCCCAGTGCAGTTGCATCGCATTATTGCATGCAGTAGTGCTTCTCTGTATAGTAAAGCAATGTTTAGTCTCCATGTTGGTTTCATGATTTATAGTCATCAACTGTTTACACATCAAAGAAATAGCGTTGTTAGGTATCACAAACCTCAGAGTTATTATGAATTTTCTGACCTAAAACTACGAAATAGTTTTTATCATTTAGGTGTCTAACGGGTACAATCATCAAGGCGAGCTTTGGGCACAACGTCAAGTCTTTCTCTGGCTGCAGAGTCAATGGCCAAGTCTTTCTATGGCTGCAGCGTCAATAGCCTGTCTCTCGCTACAACGTGAAGACTCTTTGTCTACAACGCTGAAGTCTTTCTCTTGCTAGAACCTCGATAATCATTCTGAGGCTACAACGTCATTGAGTCTGGATGCCTGGATGCTGTCTTTCTGAGGCCTGGAACGTCAGAGAGTCTTTCTGAGGCCTGGAACGTCAGAGAGTCTTTCTGAGGCCTGGAACGTCAGAGAGTCTTTCTGAGGCCTGGAACGTCAGAGTCTCTCTGAGGCCTGGAACGTCAGAAAGTCTTTCTTTGGTTACAGCCGTAAGGCCTTCTGTTAAGGCAGATGTTTAAGATAACCTTCACGTCAGGAGTTATGGAGCGTTTCAGATGCTGGAGCGTCTTCAAGATAAAAACTAGTTTGGATGCCTGAAAAAATGACTTTGCTTGCCATAAAGAATAATGGTTTATTAACAGTGCCAGTGGTGTGTACTGTCAGGGGAACCCAGTAAGAAGTTATATACATTTCAAGTTATGAAGAAATGGCTACATTTTCATGAGGGTGTAAGAAAGAGTAATCCACACCGAATTTCTTGAGCTTGGTGAATTGGCTCAAATAACGGTGGAAAACTTGGTATGAAAGCTAGACGATGACTTGGGCTCCTTGTCAGCTTGATGTACTGGTGTAATTACTTACGTGGCTTCATTACCTTTAAGGCTGGCGACGGCATAAGCCTTGGAACAAAGTCCCTGATTAGTCCTTTAGTGAGATAACTCGAACCCTGAACAGTAATAGTTTATTGTCATGGGTTCATTTTGATGATTTCTCCTTAGCCTCCTGTATCTTGACGATACAAGCTCTCTTCGATGGCAAGTGTTGCTTGATTGTGTCGACCCACTTATATCATAACTCGTTGATCATTTCCTTGGTAGTTGGAAGTACTGGTACTTATTGTTCCATGGCCGACTGGGTGAGTGAAGTCTGGCAAGCCGACTTGTTTTACGTCAGACCTTTTTCTAACCTTTGCATTTACATAAGAATATCTTGTGCTGGAGGGCCTGATATTGGAACGTTTATAAAAGTACCCATCGCTAAACGTTAACAGATATTAGTTATCGTTGAAACGCTGATATCAGTATATGTTGGAAAGTTAGAGCTTTCAGAGCAGCTGTTTGTGGATCTAACAGAAAATTCAGGTGTTTCAATGTATGAGCACACTGAATAGATTGAAGAAGGAAAGGCTTGATCTTTTTTTTTAATCCACGCTTCCTTTCATGTGTCAGGACCTTGTGGATATTGCTTGGAATCTGGGTCATGTTGTGTTACTGGGCAAGACTAAAAGTAATATTCGAGTGGTCAGTCCCTAAGGTTATAATTGCAGTATGAAAAGTGCCACGTTTGAACAGTTTTCCCCTCTCAATGAAATGCATAAATCTCCCCGCCCTCGTTCATGAATTCATGTCAAGGATTTGTTAACGGGTTGATCATATTGTATATCCAGGTAATGTAATGGGACGAGTTAAAAATTGACATATGTGATGTGGTGCGCCTATATGCCTCGCCGAGATCGGAGCCTGAATTATTTGTCTCGTTTGGCGCGAGACGACGAGTCTTTTTAACTCGAGACGGCGTCTGAAGGAGCCGCATGCTTTATTTGTTTTCTTCATTAATAGCATTTGCTTTTGGGAATTTAGAGTTTTGAGAATCACGTAGACGTAGATGATTCGAGTATCCAGCCTGATTTACGTGCAACTTTCAGCCGTCCCCCACGTTAAAGGGAATGGGCAAGAACAAGTCGACGTTCACCAGTCCATCGCTGGGTCATGGGTGGTTCACATGGGCCTCACGCCCACCAGATTCTCTGCCTGGGACGGACGCTCATTATTCATGGGGATGTTGTTTTGTGTTCTCTGGAGGATAACCGCGCCAGTGGAAGTCTCATGCATGTTTTGGTCATCCTGTTGCATGGCCAGACCTCACACGACCACCCAATTCTGAGTTTTTGTTATTATTTGTTTATTATTCACTCCTTGTGGCAAACATTTTTTGTATACACTTTTTACGTTTTTTCTCTGGTATCATTTTTGTTGAGTTTCGGTTTTATTGTTTGTTTTGTTTTGAGTTTTCCTTCTTATTCACTTGGTTCTTGTAAGCGTTTAGCTGGCCTTCCAATACGTTTCGTCCTTTCTGACCTTTTTTATATATATTTTCTCTGTACGTTATCTGTTCTGTGGTGTACGTGAAATAAGTGTAGGTTGCATATTATGTAGCTGAACCTCACTGTCGTGCAAACAAACCAGGTCTCCGAAGACAGCTAGAGGTCATGATGGTTGTAAACTTCAACTTTTCTCATTACCACGATGCACATTACGGTTTCTGGGGAATTTAGATGTCGGTTTGATTCTGATGTTGGCAACGAAATACATGAACTTCATCCGATGAATAATTTTGTGAAGGCAGGCATTCCATGTTGAGTGCAACTGTGTAGCATTGACTTACACACCTCAGCTGCCAAGAGGTTTAGCAGACATAAAGATGCAGATAATGACAAGCACCAGGACAGGCACGTATAGAAAGACAAGTAGATGAGCAGGTAGATAAACAGAGACAGAGTTGTGGGCAGGCTGATGCGAGTTCAGTAGATAGACGGACCCTAGGAATGAAAAATTTGTGAGTAGACTGACTTTGGAGGACAGGCAGATGTGGATGTGCAAGCAGATGCTTTGGCAGACGCAGACAACAAACCGAATGACATAAAAAAAAAAAAAATACGAAGAAGGGCAGTCACAGAGAAAGACAAGGAGATGCCAAAGAAACGAAGCACTATAGTTCTAGTTTAAAAACAGTTAGCAGGACAACGAGAAGAGGGAGAAGACAATGTACGACTTAACTACAGAAGGACATAGAAAGACATGAGAAGGTTTGCACACTGAAGTTGGCAGGGAGCCTCGTAAACAACTTCTCGTTAGTAGATTGGTAATGTAGACGTAGATAAGGCGTGTTAACGGACGGAAATAAGCGGGCAGATACAGACACGTGTGCGCGCAAACATAAGCTGTCAGACACAGAGTGGCAGGTGAACAGGCAGACAAACAGTAGGGAGACTCTGGGAATCGAGGAAAGTGGCCTTTAGGAATATACAGGTAGGCAAGTGAAGATACAAACAGGCAAGCCCACACACATATGACTACATAGACACACACACACACACACATATATATATATATATATATATATATATATATATATATATATATATATATATATATATATATATATATATATATATGTTAAAACGTCGACGGGTAGACATAAGCAGATATACAAGAAAAAGAGCAAGCAGGGTAGCAGAGGTAGGTAAGACAGGCAAGCAGACACAGGAAAACAGGCTGGTATGCCAGACCTGGAATTTAAAACTCGTGTAATGTTGAAGAACAACTTTCCAGTAGGTTTTTATTACCGTCGGACCTCGCAAGTTGAGGAGCTATACGGAACTTTGTAATCGGTGGAGAAATTCTTTTGTTACCTTGGAGGATATGAGGGTCATCCTCTGGAGCCACGTCAACTGCTGCAAAAGTACCAAACTTTCCCAGCAGCGTTTTACATCTCTTGAGGTCGCTTCCCCTCGAAGCATCATGGTCACTCAACAGCATTTTTCCTCTTGATAAAATTTCTCAGCCTCGAGTCTTCCATGGAAGTGGGTGTAATGTACATCTCGCAGGAAGGTAGTTCCTCTGGAGTTAGTAGGATATGTGGCTGATGTAGTTGTATGTGTTAAGAGAAAACAAAGTTTATCCTATGTGGACTAGAATGGATGAAACAGTCGAGAACACTAATGCTGATGTTCAACATGTGACTTTTGTGTTTTCAATCTCTTCTTGGGTGTTGGTTCACGTCTCATGTTGCGGTTTGTTGAATATTGCGTCAATTAATGTTTATGAAGTCTGTGTGACATTATTTTCATGGGACGTCTTATACATTGGTATTGATGACTGTTTGCTGGGACATCAAGCACACTGACCTAACGGCTGGGATATCAAGCAGTCTGTTGTCTAGGATATCGAGCACACTTAGCAGGGGTATCAGGCACATTGGTGATTGGGATATCAAGCATACTGTATGCTGGGATGTCGAACACATGTGGCTGGGGCACCAAGCACACTTGTAGCTGGGATATCAAGCACATTGGGATGTATATCTAGCAGACTGTGGTCTTGTGAACTGGGAGATTTATTGGTGGCTGCGGTATGTAGCGGAGTCGTTGTTTAGTTTCTGAATTCAGTGTTAGACATATTGTGTCTCATGAATGTTTGTATGAGCAAAGGGCGAGATGTTTACTGCGTCTATGTATAGTCTTTACCGGTAGCATTCATGATTTTACAACCGGTTTGTCTTCGTGTGTTGGATTTCAAAAAGTAGATCGAATGTTCTCGACAATTATGTTATGGCGAGATCAAGGAGAAGCTCGATGCAATGAGTCTTTTTATTTGGAGATCTGTACACAGGGACAGTGATGTATGAATCCCACGACTAGATAAATTAAAAAAGGAGGAAATTGTGACAATAATGTTCATATAAATATCTAAAGAGTAATAATCATGAACTACATAAATCACAGTGGCTTCGTAACAAAGAAGTTTTACAGCAACCATCACACAACGAGATACATTCTAGGCCTTCACTTGGTCTGGCCGAGTCTGGTAGTAACGCTTTTCTCGCTCAGCCTTATGTATATCTATATACCCTAAGGAGGGCAACCTTTGGTACCCACGAGGCAAGTATTCCGCAGGGATATCAAAGTCGTAAGTTTTATGAATCATTTGGTTGAGACAAGTTTAAAGAAATGCTTTTTAATATGAAACCGCGTGACGGTTCACAGAAGTGGGTATCCAGCTCCCATAATGAGGCCGCCGTCCGTGATCCCATAGGGTGACCACTTCTCCAGCGACCTCAGTATGTGGGTTCGAGCCCACAGCTGCAAAGTTTATTCCCTGACTTACATTGAAATATCTCACGAAGAGGGAGTATAACAAGGCTGGTGTGAATTAAGCGAGCAGACATAGCCAGGAGAAGTGAACATCCATAACCTACCAGACAACATGGCTGGCCACACTGGGAATACCAGCGATCCGTGTGGGTCGCGCCTGCACAGGGGTACCATCAGCCGATCCAACACGTTACACAAACGCGCCATTGTCTGGACTTCATATTTATTCCGTTTTCAGTTTCACTGTTACACTACACCGAATACAGCGTATGAGGGTATAAGGATCCATTGCGAGCACCCAGCAACGAGAGATTTTTTTTCAGTTCATCCGTAGTCCTCCGTGTAGTTCACTGCCGTGGATGGGAGCCCTGTGTCGAGACGCGACCCGAGTACAAAACAGAAACCATTGTCCTAGTAAAACGTGTGGCTGCCTTAATCTGTAGAACACAGTAACAGTACATGAACATGGACGGGGTTGATCCACGCCTCATAACGATCGGCGCACCAAAGTTCCTTTTCCAGGGCATGAAGATCCATGGCGCGCCCTCATAACTCCACCCTAAATTTTCTAGCTTTTTTTTTTTTTCTCGGCGTTAGTGGATCTCTTAAACCTCTAGAACATAAGTGTGCAGACTTACACAGTAATGATTATCATACAGCATGATGTAAGTGCTAAAGCAGGTTTGATATGCGTTCCTGTAGAACAAAATAAGAGAAATGAAATGGACCGGAGAAGGAGCTGAACAAAGCCATTTTATGTGGAGGAAAAACAAACAAACAAACAAATTCTGATACCTTTCTTCAGCTCCGTCTTTCGGCCTTGTGATGCCAGCGACGGGGAGGGAACATCACTGGCAGGCGCCGTCATGGGAAAGAGTGCTAGGGGAAGGAGAGACTCGTAAGAGAAGGGGGGTTTACTAAGGGGAGGGCCTATAAGAATAGGAGTATCGGATATCACGGTGAGGACACCTGTATGAGGCTGGAGTAATTGAGAACGAGGTTGGGAGCCCCGAAAGACCTCCGTGTGGGGTATATCAAAAAATATTGGGGGAGGAAACCAAATTGAGTGTTTAAGAGCATGGGGCTGGGAGTGATGGAGGCCTGTATGTGGTAGGGGTACTGACGGGTCGTCCCGTATAAGGTGGAGGTATTAAGACATGCGAGGTATAGAATGGGAAACTCGCACGGGGTGGGATTTTTGAAAACACGGGGCTGGGCTCCTAGTAAGAGGCGTATAAAGTGTTGGGCGTTTGTGGAAATGGGCTGGGGTACTGTGTAGAATGGTATTTCAGAACACTGGGAGGGAGGCGCTCACACGGCACAGGGGATTGGGGACTAATGGATAGGGCAGCGAGGGAGAGACCTGTATGGGTTAGAGTGTAGGAAAGCATGGGTTGGGGGCACTTACAGGGAAGTCGGTGTTGTACTACGTCTGGAAACAGAACGTGGTGTTGCATGTGATAACCAAGTTTATAAAAGATTGAGAGGAAGGCCAGTTAAGGAGTGTGATGAACTCGAAGGAATGAGTTGAATAGAGGCCCTAAGGGATGTATAGTACCTGGGAGGATGGAATGGGACTCATGAAGGAGGATACCTCAGAGCATGTAGGGGAATCGGGTTTGGGAACTAATATTGGCGGGATCTTTTGAGAGAGAGAGAGAGAGAGAGAGAGAGAGAGAGAGAGAGAGAGAGAGAGAGAGAGAGAGAGAGAGAGAGAGAGAGAGAGAGAGAGAGAGAATCGTATACAGGTAGAATTTTGGAGTACCTTCGGCTAAAGCTGGGGACAATGGCAGAAAATGCGGCAAGGGCCGTACGGGTAGTTTTGGTTAACACGGGGCACTGCTGGATAAGGGACACCCAAGGCGAGGGTACCAAACGGGTTGGGTTTTGGGCAAGCCAGGGACGTGGCTGGAGGGTAAGGGCGGGTTTAAAAGCCGTACAGGGCGGGACAGGGTGCAAACGGTGAGGACTGCACAAGATACAGCTATTAGGGAAGACGTGGGTATAAGCGGGACATGAGTGATGTTGAATTTGAGACACCGAGAAGTCTTGGTCAGCAGGTGTTGAGCACAGAGTCAGGGTCGGTGCTCACCTCTGTCCCCACAGTCGGGACTCGAGGTGCGGCAACAAAGCAATTAACAAGTTCACCTGTCGGAGGAACTTGGTCATCATGGTATGATACACGTGTGTTATACTGCAGGAACACCTACACAAACCACAATATTGTTTTCCTGAACACAGTATTTTTTTTTTACTTAAGGATGCTTGAATCTGGAAACAGGAATTTCAGTTTCCAATAGGGGGATTCTCGTGGTTGTCTTTCCTCCTCACGCCGGATTTCCATTGGTTTTGTTGACAGATGAACTTTTTGTATTTTTTTCTTAAGTCGTTTACTATAAAATTCTTAAACCAGCCAGTGTTATTCCCTGTATTTATCTATGGGATAAATTTTTCACTAATGGAAATATCACCTTACTAAAGTGCAATAAAGGCTTACGTAAACCGTAGCCCGTTCATTGATGAAGCAGCTCCTCTATAACTATATAAAATTTATAGAAAGTGGTCACCTAATTCACACGTTCTGACCCCACGATGCAACATGGGATACGGAGCTTCGACAAAGTAGACGCACATGGAAACTTATGTCGTAGTAATCGTCCCTGCGTCACCCTCCTGTAGCTAAGCCTCGGGTGACCGCCTTCACAATGCGCTCCGAACTCTTTTAAGTATTGCAGTAACCACTTTGGTCAGTTTCCAGTTAAAGTCATTTTCTAAATATTTTTTTTTTTTGTTTTTTTGGCAGTCTTGTAAAAAGATGCTGTTTGGATACTGTTCACCATACAGCTTACGAACATGCACAAATTTTTGGTTATTTTCACTCGAAGATCACAAGACATACACGCACAAATTACAAACATTCGTCACGATTTCATTCAAACAGTAAGGTTATGTCGGTCATAAACGAGTCGCTGCGATTCAAGCGTCTATGAAGGTGGGGGAGAATTTGCTACCATCAAGGTCAACTCCCACAGCATTGTGACCGTTGGCGATGCTGTTAAGTTTCTTTTTCATGCCTGGTTATCACAAGTACAAAAATAGACATGGCCTACATGAAATTTGGCACAAAACTTCTATGTACATGATATACAAAAAAAGGTGCAGCTATAAATACATTATTGAGTAATATGTGCAAATACTTTCCCAGATGGACGACAAAAGTGTAGTACATCTTGATATTCAGTACGAGAATGTTGTAACCGTGGCGGTTACAGATCTGGAATAAAGGTGGCACAACTACAAACACGAGGGCAAGCAACACCACCGCCCTATCAAACACTGATAAGCTAATACAGATAAACAAACATTTCACAGCTATAGTATGTTAAAAAAAAAAATAAATAAAACCTCGGATCTCAACGTGAAGCCTATTGGTAAGTGGTGTGCTTCGCTCTACATGAAGCCTGAAGCACAACAAAGACCGAAGCTCTTTATAGCTGGAATGGTAATGTTAGGATTTTTTTTTTTTTGGATGATCGCTTCCACCCGGACATCACTTGTTAGGCACCTCCCCTCACTATACATATACCAAGACATGATTATCTCTTTTTATCTAACGGCGAGAATGTCATCTATAATCAACATACACTAGTTGTCATTGTAAAATAACTTTCATTATCAGTATCAGTCATGTCAGTGACCTTGAATATTTCTCATACACCAACTCTGCTTTCACCAAGCTAATAATGACAAAAATACAAGTCCGGTATACAGATTTGTCAGACTGTTGAAGGGGACACTTCGTGTCATCCCACTCCCCTTTGATTCTTTTGAGACTATAACAATCAATATAAATATGTTAATTCAAATTTTGCTTCCCCTTCACATGGGCCGTCTTTAGAATAATAATAATAAAAAAAAAGTGGTGCTTCACTCTAATTGTCTCTGCTAAATCATATAGCCCGACGTAAAAAAAAAAAAAAAAAATCGTAATTAATTATTGGAAAGAAATATGGCCATTGCAATTTTCCGTGTGCACTATTATCCTACTGACATGAAAGCAATAATTTACATATGCATAAGAATACTTCTTGTTTCGCCGTCAGCACCAAGTGAGGCTTATAGTATGAGTTGTAATTCTCATGGATCCTGTTCTTTTGTAGAACTTTCAGAATAAACACTTCATGTCAACGAAAAAAGTATTTAATGTTTTCACTCGTTTACTTGTAATATGACGCGTAAGTGAGCACTCGCGTATGAAGGCAAAGACGCTTGAACCATCACTTCACTTGCTCAAGTGGGTATGGGGAATCTAGGGGGTCTAGGTACAACAATCTCTGAAGGTCTTGAAGCAGACACGTTTGGAAGAGCTCCATGTCCACATAGGGTACACCTACCAGTTCACTTCGTACGTGTCATTGTTCTCAGCGTTCGATAAGGGAACGCAGGCATAACAGCTTTGCTTTGTGACCTACTAGCCACGTTCATTTAGCACGATCGGGTACTCACACCTGCGTCACGTTCCTGCGTTTCCTCTCAGCCCCCAAGGGTGTAGCCGCCACTCCACCCAGTGTTAAATGGGCAGACAGAGTGGGTTTTGGAGGTGTGGGAGGGGGCACCTTCATGGGCCCTGACCGCCGCCCACCATCCCAAGAGACGGGAGTAGTGGTGACGGAGGAAGAAGGCGGGCGGATGTTATCGCTGGTGCTAGAGTCCACCTTGTACACCGAAAGATTCTCCGAGGGCTGAGTAGATATCATGGATCCACTGTCCATGGGTAAGTTGTCCTCTATGTAGTGTCCGTTGGGAGTGTGGTAGTAGAAGGGATGTGGGGGACCTGGCTGAACTGTGGGCATGTATGGCACACCCAGGTCGGGGTGATGCAGGGTCACCTCCCCACCCTCGCCTCCATCAGGAGCATCATGAGGGTGGCGCCTCTCGTGCTCGGCCAGTAGAGTAGAGGCCGGCCATGACTGAATGGGGCTCATGGCTCTTTTGCCAGTGACTTCCGCCTCGCCCACGGCCAAAGCCTCAGGCGGGGGTGGGGGTTTACTGATGGAGTCCGTTTCACTGTCAGTGTCACAGCCAGCGGGAGTGGTGGTGACTGGTTCTAGAACTTCGATAGCCTTCTTTTCCTGTTGCTGACGTCGCCTTCGTGTCACCACCAGCAAGTAATATACGGCCATGATGAGAATAACGACCAAGATGCCACATGCGGCCCCAACAATGGCCAGGATGTTGCGGGTGGAGAGCGGTGTGGGTTGAGGGGTAGTGACACCAAGCTCACCAACAGTGCCACCGGCCACCGCACCATGGGTGGAACCTCGGGTGTTGATTTCCGTGGTAGTTGTAGGGTGTGGCATGAAGACCTCAGCAGTGTTAGACCAGGGTCCACGCACCCTCGTCTGGCTAACGGCACGCATGGCCACGTAATATACGCCATCGTGGCGCCCCCAGCGAACCGTGTGGTTGGAGGCAACACCCACTCTGTCTGGTGTGGTCCACTCGGAGGCCATTTCCCCCGACCCCTGACCTGTGGCTGCTGCGTCTCTGGAGAACACTACCTCGTACTGCAAAGCTGCAAAGAAAGACGGAGAAAGACATTAGCAACTCCATGATGAAAGCACTTATGCATTAATTATATCTTGCGATACATGGCTTGCATGTACATTTGACTGTGAGTCAAGTATTAAGATATGGAAGACCAGCAATAGTGGGGAGCTGTACCATGGTGCATGGTTTGAGGCCCACATAGCACATGGTTCTCTGCCTCCCCATGGTATTTTGTGCATTTGCAGACAATGCTTCAGGGAAATAATTTTGAGACTCCTTGCCCTCCCACTTAAATCGGGGATTCATCTGTATCTCAATCCGAGATCAGCTGCATCCCTATATCGGTGTACGGTTAAACTGCAGGCCCCATTAGATTACTGACAATGCATCCTGGTTGGATGTTACACATGTAGGAAAGTGTTAACAAATTGACTTACTTTTTACATGCTGAGAATGCTGATTATCCTACTACCTACGACTAAGGATGTTTACATGGTTTTCCCTTTTCTACTCTGTATGGCACCTCTGTGTTCCACTGAGACCATCCTGCATGGTATGTCGTGTAACCAAGATTAATGATTTAACGTTCTAGTGACTCCCACTCATAGTACTTACCATACATAGATGGGATAAATGTTCGAAGCTCTCCATTTGGTAGTACATACAATGCATGAGACAAGTTCAGTGATTCTTATGACATTTGCTTCACAAGAGACAGTGATTCTAGGCTTCCCATAGTGAATGCTATCAGAGAAGCATGAAATTTTTAACAGTTTAAGTTCTTTCGTGCGTAACGACCATTAACCTTACATGATGGCTGTTATTTCTTTAGTATGACTTATAAATAGGATGTAATATTTATATTTGTGTCCCCATCTTCCCTGTGTAATGGACATATTACTTTCCTCACAGGCACCCGTCCATTCATGTCCCAGTTTTCTGAGCACAGCACAACCAAGATCTGGAATGGCACATCCATGAATCTTTGCACCCATTGCAAGACGTATTAATGGTGTAATAATGTTCTGTTATTCAGAGGTAGGTTTTGCATATCGGGTAAACACATTTACATATATTTTAGAAGCATTTTCACGGATACTTCATCAAATTATACGTATGAATTTCTGTGCTAGAAACATTCAACTCATTCACAGTTCCATGATTATATTTTTTCTTCTTTCCTGATCTAATTAGCAGCATTAGGTGAAAAGACAACAGGCCACATTCGTTCACACTCAGTCTCTAGCTGTCATGTTTAATGCACCTAAACCACAGCTCCTTTCCACATCCAGGCCCCACAAAACTTTCCATGGTTTACCCCAGACGCTTCACATGCCCTGGTTCAATCCATTGACAGCAAGTGGGCCCCGGTACACCACATCGTTCCAATTCACTCTGCTCCTTACACGCCTCTCACTCTCATGTATGATCAGGCCCCGATCGCTCAAAATCTTTTTCATACCATCCTTCCACCTCCAATTTGGTCTCCCACTTCTCCTCGTTCCCTCCACCTCTGACATATACCCTCTTTGTCAATCTTTCCTCAGTCATTCTCTCCATGTAACCAAACCATTTCAATACACCCTCTTCTGCTCTCTCAACCACATTTTTTTTATTACCACACATCTCTCTTACCCTTTCATTACTGACTTGATTAAACCACCTCACGCCACATATTGACCTCAAACCTCATTTCCAACACATCCACCCTCCTCCACACAACCCTATCTATAGCCCATGCCTCATAGCCATATAACATAGTTGGAACAACTATTCCTTCAAGCATACCCATTTTTACTCTCTGAGATAACTTTCTCGCCTTCCACACATTCTTCAACACTCCCCGAACCTTCTTCCCCTCCCCCACCCTGTGACTCAATTCCGCTTCCATGGTTCCACATGCTGCCAAATCCACTCCCAGATATCTAAAACACTTCATTTCCTCCAGGTTTTCTCCATTCAAACTTACCTCCCAATTTAATTGTCCCTCAACCCTACTGAACCTAATAACCTTGCTCTTATTCACATTTACTCTCAGCTTTCTTTCACAAACTTACTAAACTCAGTCATCACCTTCTGCAGTTTCTCACCCGAATCAGCCACCAGCACTCTGTATCATCAGTGAACAACTGACTCACTTCCCAAGCCCTCTCATCTACAACAAACTGCATACTTGCCCCTCTCCAAAACTCTTGTATTCACCTTCCTAACAACCCCATCCATAAACAAGTTAAACAACCATGGAGACATCATGCACCCCTGCCGCAAACCAACATTCATTAGGAACCAATCACTTTCCTCTCTTCCTACTCATACACATGCCTTACATCCTTGATAAAAACTTTTCATTGCTTCTAGCAACTTACCTCTCACACCATATACTCTTAAAACCTTCCACAAAGCATCTTCTATCAACTCTATCATATGCTTTCTCCACATCCATTAATGTAGCGCTACATACAAATCCATCTGTTTTTCTAAGTATTTCTCACATACATTCTTCAAAGCAAACACCTGATCCACACATCCTTTACCACTTCTGAAACCACATTGCTCTTCCCCAATCTGATGCTCTGTACATGCCTTGACCCTCTCAATCAATACCTTTCCATATAATTTCCCAGGAATACTCAACAAACTTATACCTCTGTAATTTGAACACTCACCTTTATCCACTTTGCTTTTGTACAATGGCTCTATGCATGTATTCCGCCAATCCTCAGGCATTTCACCATGAACCATACATACATTGAATATCCTCACCAACCAGCCAACAACACAGTCACCCCCTTTTTAAATAAATTCCACTGTAATACCATCCAAACCCGACACCTTGTCGGCTTTCATCTGCAAAGGCTTCATTACCTTTGTTTACCAAATCATTCTCCCTAACCCTCTCACTTCGCACACCACCTTCACCAAAACACCCTATATCTTCCACTCTATCATCAAACACATTCAAAAAACCTTCAAAATACTCCATCTCCCTCTCACTTCACCACACTTTACCAAACTCAGTCACCAGCTTCTGCAGTTTCTCACCCAAATCAGCCACCAGTGCTGTATCATCAGCAAACAACAACTAACTCACTTCCCAAGCTCTCTCATCCACAACAGACTGCATACTTGCCCCTCTTTCCAAAACTCTTGCATTCACCTCCCTAACAACCCCATCCATAAACAAGTTAAACAACCATGGAGACATCATGCACCCGTGCCGCAAACCAACATTCACTGAGAACCAGTTCACTTACCTCTCTTCCTACACTTACACATGCCTTACATCCTCAATAAAAACTTTTCACTGCTTCTAACAACTTACCTCCCACACCATATATTCTTAATACTTTCCACAGAGCATCTTCATCAACTCTATCATATGCCTTCTCCAGATCCATAAATGCTACTTACAAATCCATTTGCTTTTCTAGGTATTTCTCACATACATTTTTCAAAGCAAACACCTGATCCACACATCCTCCACTACTTCTGAAACCACACTGCTCTTCCCCAATCTGATGCTCTGTACATGCCTTGACCCTCTCAATCAATACCCTCCCATATAATTTCCCAGGAATACTCAACAAACTTATACCTATATATATATATATATATATATATATAGGTATAATATATATATATATATATATATATATATATATATATATATATATATATATATATATACTATCCCTGGGGATAGGGGAGAAAGAATACTTCCCACGTATTCCTTGCGTGTCGTAGAAGGTGACTAAAAGGGAAGGGAGCGGGGGGGCTGGAAAACCTACCCTCTCGTTTTTTTTTTTTTTATTTTCCAAAAGAAGGAACCGAGAAGGGGGCCAGGTGAGGATATTCCCTCAAAAGCCCAGTCCTCTGTTCTTAACGCTACCTCGCTAATGCGGGAAATGGCGAATAGTGTGAAAGAAAAGATATATATAAATATATTATCCCTGGGGATAGGGGAGAAAGAATACTTCCCATGCATTCCCTGCATGTTGTACTAGGCGACTAAAAGGGGAGGGAGTGGGGGCTGGAAATCCTCCCCTCTCTTTTTTTTTTTTTTAATTTTCCAATAGAAGGAACAGAGAAGGGGGCCAGGTGAGGATATTCCCTTAAAGGCCCAGTCCTCTGTTCTTAATGCTATCTCGCTAACACAGGAAATGGCGAATAGTTTGAAAGAAAAATATATATATATATATATATATATATATATATATATATATATATATATATATATATATATATATATATATACATATACATATATATATTTTTTTGCTTTGTCGCTGTCTCCCGCGTTTGCGAGGTAGTGCAAGGAAACAGACGAAAGAAATGGCCCAACCCACCCCCATACACATGTATATACATACGTCCACACACACAAATATACATACCTACACAGCTTTCCATGGTTTACCCCAGACGCTTCACATGCCCTGATTCAATCCACTGACAGCACGTCAACCCCGGTATACCACATCGATCCAATTCACTCTATTCCTTGCCCTCCTTTCACCCTCCTGCATGTTCAGGCCCCGATCACACAAAATCTTTTTCACTCCATCTTTCCACCTCCAATGTGGTCTCCCACTTCTCCTCGTTCCCTCCACCTCCGACACATATATCCTCTTGGTCAATCTTTCCTCACTCATTCTCTCCATGTGCCCAAACCATTTCAAAACACCCTCTTCTGCTCTCTCAACCACGCTCTTTTTATTTCCACACATCTCTCTTACCCTTACGTTACTTACTCGATCAAACCACCTCACACCACATATTGTCCTCAAACATCTCATTTCCAGCATATCCATCCTCCTGCGCACAACTCTATCCATAGCCCACACCTCGCAACCATACAACATTGTTGGAACCACTATTCCTTCAAACATACCCATTTTTGCTTTCCGAGATAATGTTCTCGACTTCCACACATTCTTCAAGGCTCCCAGAATTTTCGCCCCCTCCCCCACCCTATGATCCACTTTTGCTTCCATGGTTCCATCTGCTGCCAGATCCACTCCCAGATATCTAAAACACTTTACTTCCTCCAGTTTTTCTCCATTCAAACTTACCTCCCAATTGACTTGACCCTCAACCCTACTGTACCTAATAACCTTGCTCTTATTCACATTTACTCTTAACTTTCTTCTTTCACACACTTTACCAAACTCAGTCACCAGCTTCTGCAGTTTCTCACATGAATCAGCCACCAGCGCTGTATCATCAGCGAACAACAACTGACTCACTTCCCACGCTCTCTCATCCCCAACAGACTTCATACTTGCCCCTCTTTCCAAAACTCTTGCATTCACCTCCCTAACAACCCCATCCATAAACAAATTAAACAACCATGGAGACATCACACACCCCTGCCGCAAACCTACATTCACTGAGAACCAATCACTTTCCTCTCTTCTTACACGTACACATGCCTTACATCCTCAATAAAAACTTTTCACTGCTTCTAACAACTTGCCTCCCACACCATATATCCTTAATACCTTCCACAGAGCATCTCTATCAAATGCCTTCTCCAGATCCATAAATGCTACATACAAATCCATTTGCTTTTCTAAGTATTTCTAACATACATTCTTCAAAGCAAACACCTGATCCACACATCCTCTACCACTTCTGAAACCACACTGCTCTTCCCCAATCTGATGCTCTGTACATGCCTTCACCCTCTCAATCAATACCCTCCCATATAATTTACCAGGAATACTTAACAAACTTATACCTCTGTAATTTGAGCATATATATTATATATATATATATTATCCCTGGGGATAGGGGAGAAAGAATACTTCCCATGTATTCCCTGTGTGTTGTAGAGGGCCACTGAAAGGGGAGGGAGCGGGGGGCTGGAAATCCTCCCCAATCTTTTATTTTTTTTTTCTAATTTTCCAAAAGAAGAAACAGAGAAGGGGCCAGATGAGGATATTCCCTCAAAGACCCAGTCCTCTGTTCTTAACGCTACCTTGCTAACGTGGGAAATGGCGAATAGTATGAAAGAAAAAGAAATATATATATATATATATATATATATATATATATATATATATATATATATATATATATATATATATATATCCCTGGGGATAGGGGAGAAAGAATACTTCCCACGTATTCCCTGCGTGTCGTAGAAGGCGACTAAAAGGGGAGGGAGCAGGGGGCTGGAAATCCTCCCCTCTCACTTTTCTTTTTTTCTTTTTTTTTAATTTTCCAAAAGAGGGAACAGAGAAGGGGCCCAGGTGAGGATATTCCCTCAAGGGCCCAGTCCTCTCTTCTCAACGCTACCTCGCTAATGCGGGAAATGGCGAATAGTATGAAAGAAAGAAGAAAGAAAGAAATATATATATATATATATATATATATATATATATATATATATATATATATATATATATATATATATATATATATATATATTAACCCTGGGGATAGGGGAGAAAGAATACTTCCCACATATTCCCTGCGTGTCGTAGAAGGCGACTAAAAGGGGAGGGAGCAGGGGGCTGGAAATCCTCCCCTCTCTATTTTTTTTTTTAATTTTTTTCCAAAAGAAGGAACAGAGAAGGGGGCCGGGTGAGGATATTCCCTCAAAGGCCCAGTCCTCTGTTCTTAACGCTACCTCGCTAATGCTGGAAATAGCGAATAGTGTGAAAGAAAAGAAAGAATATATATATATATATATATATATCCCTGGGGATAGGGGAGAAAGAATACTTCCCACGTATTCCCTGCGTGTCGTAGAAGGCGACTAAAAGGGGAGGGAGCGGGTGGCTGGAAATCCTCCCCTCTCGTTTTTTTCAATTTTCCAAAAGAAGGAACAGAGAAGGGGGCCAGGTGAGGATGTTCCCTCAAAGGCCCATTCCTCTGTTCTTAACGCTACCTCGCTGACGTGGGAAATGGCGAATAGTACGAAAGAAAAGAAAGAAAAGAATATATATATATATATATATATATATATATATATATATATATATATATATATATATATATATATATTTTCGCCCCCTCCCCCACCCTATGATCCACTTCCGCTTCCATGGTTCCATCCGCTGCCAGATCCACTCCCAGATATCTAAAACACTTCACTTCCTCCAGTTTTTCTCCATTCAAACTCACCTCCCAATTGACTTGACCCTCAACCCTACTGTACCTAATAACCTTGCTCTTATTCACATTTACTCTTAACTTTCTTCTTCCACACACTTTTCCAAACTCAGTCACCAGCTTCTGCAGTTTCTCACATGAATCAGCCACCAGCGCTGTATCAACAGCGAAAATCCTGGGGGCCTTGAAGAATGTGTGGAAGTCGAGAACATTATCTCGGAAAGCAAAAATGGGTATGTTTGAAGGAATAGTGGTTCCAACAATGTTGTATGGTTGCGAGGCGTGGGCTATGGATAGAGTTGTGCGCAGGAGGATGGATGTGCTGGAAATGAGATGTTTGAGGACAATGTGTGGTGTGAGGTGGTTTGATCGAGTGAGTAACGTAAGGGTAAGAGAGATGTGTGGAAATAAAAAGAGCGTGGTTGAGAGAGCAGAAGAGGGTGTTTTGAAGTGGTTTGGGCACATGGAGAGGATGAGTGAGGAAAGATTGACCAAGAGGATATATGTGTCGGAGGTGGAGGGAACAAGGAGAAGAGGGAGACCAAATTGGAGGTGGAAAGATGGAGTGAAAAAGATTTTGTGTGATTGGGGCCTGAACATGCAGGAGGGTGAAAGGAGGGCAAGGAATAGAGTGAATTGGAGCGATGTGGTATACCAGCACGTCAGTGGATTGAAGCAGGGCATGTGAAGCGTCTGGGGTAAACCATGGAAAACTGTGTAGGTATGTACATTTGCGTGTGTGGACGTATGTATATACATGTGTATGGGTGGGGGTTGGGCCATTTCTTTCGTCTGTTTCCTTGCGCTACCTCGCAAGCGCGGGAGACAGCGACAAAGTATAATAATAATAAAAAAAAATATATATATTTATATATATATATATATAGGTATAAGTTTGTTGAGTATTCCTGGGAAATTATATGGGAAGGTATTGATTGAGAGGGTGAAGGCATGTACAGAGCATCAAATTGGGGAAGAGCAGTGTGGTTTCAGAAGTGGTGGAGGATGTGTGGATCAGGTGTTTGCTTTGAAAAATGTATGTGAGAAATACTTAGAAAAGCAAATGGATTTGCAAATTTGATTTACCCCAAACACTTCACATGCCCTGGTTCAATCCATTGACAGCACGTCGACTCCGGTATACCACAGTGTTCCAGTTCACTCTATTCCTTGCACGTCTTTCACCCTCCTGCATGTTTAGGCCCCGATCACTCAAAATCTTTTTCACTCCATCTTTCCACCTCCAATTTGGTCTCCCACTTCTCCTCGATCCCTCCACCTCTGACGCATATATCCTCTTGGTCAATCTTTCCTCACTCATTCTTTCCATGTGACCAAACCATTTCAAAACACCCTCTTCTGCTCTCTCAACCACACTTTTTTATTACCACACACCTCTCTTACCTTATTATTACCTACTCGATCAAACCATCTCACACCATATATTGTCCTCAGACATCTCATTTCCAGCACATCCACCCTCCTCTGCACAAATCTATCTATAGCCAACCATATAACATTGTTGGAACCACTATTCCTTCAAACATACCCATTTTTGCTTTCTGAGATAATGTTCTCGACTTCCAGACATTCTTCAACGCTCCCAGAACTTTCGCCCCCCTCCCCCACCCTATGATTCACTTCCGTTTCCTTGGTTCCATCCACTGCCAAATCCACTCCCAGATATCTAAAACACTTCACTTCCTCCAGTTTTTCTCCATTCAAACTTACCTCTCAATTGACTTGTCCCTCAACCCTACTGTACCTAATAACCTTGCTCTTATTCACATTTACTCTCAGCTTTCTTCTTTCACACACTTTACCAAACTCAGTCACCAGCTTCTGCAGTTTCTCACACGAATCAGCCACCAGTGCTGTATCATCAGCGAACAACAACTGACTCTTTTTCCCAAGCTCTCTCATCCACAACAGACTGCATACTTGCCCCTCTTTCCAAAACTCTTGCATTCACCTCCCTAACAACCCCATCCATAAACAAATTAAACAACCATGGAGACATCACACACCCCTGCCGCAAACCAACATTCACTGAGAACCAATCACTTTCCTCTCTTCCTACACTTACACATGCCTTACATCCTCGATAAAAACTTTTCATTGCTTCTAACAACTTGCCTCCCACACCATATATTCTTAATACCTTCCACAGAGCATCACTATCAACTCTATCATATGCCTTCTCCAGATTCATAAATGCTACATACAGCTCCATTTGCATTTCTAAGTATTTCTCACATACATCCTTCAAAGCAAACACCTGATCCACACATCCTCCACCACTTCTTAAACCACACTGCTCTTCCCCAATCTGATGCTCTGTACATGCCTTGACCCTCTCAATCAATACCTTTCCATATAATTTCCCAGGAATACTCAACAAACTTATACCTCTGTAATTTGAGCATATATATTATATATATATATATCTATATATATATATATCATCCTGGGGACAGGGATTAAGAATACTTCCCACGTATTCCCTGCGTGTCGTAGAAGGCGACTAAAAGGGGAGGGAGCGGGGGGCTGGAAATCCTCCCCTCTCTTTTTTTTTTTTTTTTTTTTAATTTTCCAAAAGAAGGAACAGAGGGGGCCAGGTGAGGATATTCCAAAAAAGGCCCAGTCCTCTGTTCTAACGCTACTCGCTAACGCGGGAAATGGCGAATAGTTTAAAAGAAAAAAAAAATATATATATATATATATTATATATATATATATAATATATATATATATATTCTTTTTCTTTCAAACTATTCGCCATTTCCCGCGTTAGCAAGGTAGCGTTAAGAACAGAGGACTGGGCCTCTGAGGGAATATCCTCACCTGGCCCCTTTCTGTTCCTTCTTTTGGAAAATTAAAAAAAAACAGGAGGGGAGGATTTCCAGCCCCCTCCCCTTTAGTCGCCTTCTACGACACGCAGGGAATATGTGGGAGGTATTCTTTCTCCCCTAACCCCAGAGATATATATATATATATTTATATTATCCCTGGGGATAGGGGAGAAAGAATACTTCCCACATATTCCCTATGTGTCCTATAAGGTGACTAAAAGGGAAGGCACAGGGTACTGGAAATCTTCCCCTCTCATTTTTAAATTTTTCAAGAGAGGGAACAGATTTTACACAATTGAATTTGTTAAATAGGATAGAAAGTTCCTCCTTCAAGTTTGCCTTTTCATATTTTGGGAAGTGATAATTGATTCCTAGATTAGGGACTTTTATCTGGTTCTTAGATAATTGTTCCTTTGAGAGATTAGTAAAACTTTCTGTAGGTTGAGGAGTAGCAAGTGAAACAAGGTATTACCTCATAGTTTGATGTAGTTCCTGTTGTAGCATGCGTGTTAATAATATTGTAATGGGCCTCCTCCGGACGTAGTCGTAAATCATGTTCAATTCCAGTGTCTTTATATTTCGCAGTAGAATACTGTTTACATATGTAGCATTTTCCTTTACTTTTATGTGGTATGTTGCTGTGTTTTTCTGAGTTTTTGTATTTTTTAGTTTTACTTGTCCAATTTTTGTGACAGTTATTTTCTTCGTAGATTCCTGATGATACCTCTCTGAAGGCAAAAGCTTGAAGAATGTGTGGACTCAGAGAACGGTGCTTAAGCACCCAAATAGAATACTACCGAGAATATTAGAGAATAGAAGAATCCCTGGGGATAGGGGAGAAGGAATACTTCCCACGTATTCCCTGCGTGTCGTAGAAGGCGACTAAAAGGGAAGGGAGTGGGGGGTTGGAAATCCTCCCCTCTCGGTTTTTTTAATCTTCCAAAAGAAGGGACGGAGAAGGGGGCCAGGTGAGGATATTCCCTTAAAGGCCCAGTCCTCTGTTCTTACACAACCTCACTAATGCGGGAGATGGCGAATAGTATGAAAGAAAAAAATATTTGCAGCTGTAAATTTGCTGTTGTATTCCCCAATTTTTTGTGTTTTAGAGAAACACTACCTCTAGCTTATGCTAATTTATGATTATTTAAAATTATATATATATATATATATTTATTTAAAATATTGGAGGATGTTATGTCATTGTCATTTTGTATATATATATATATTTTTTTTTTTTGGTTAATACAAATAATTAGATAGCTAGAAGCTCTCATTTCAAGGATAGTGAAGTTATTATATGAAAATAAAAAAATCTATTCCACTGAGGAGTTCAGCATTTTTAGATAGTTAAACAGCATAATATTTTTTTCTTGGTACAAATGATTTCGTGTATTTATCGGTTGAGCTGTATAGGCAGAAATCCATTCTTCCTGACCTCAAAAATACATTGCACATTTGTGATATAACATATGTTTGTTAATTTTCTCGTTTCTTTTGATACTGTTTAGCTTGCCATGCCAGGCGGGTAATTCAAAAAAAACAAAATTCATTCTGTGGTTGACCTATAAGAAAACATTATTGTGTTGTCTATATGTAGACTAAAATACATACAAAGTGCAATCTTTGATTACATCTCTTTTACACCATATCAGTTTAATTGTTATTATATGATAAAGCGTAGATACTTGTATACTCGCTTTCTTGAATTTTCAAATTTAGCACATTTTTTGTCCTAAAATCTATCTGTAGTTTTCTTTACAGTGTAAATTTATTTTACACCAACTAACCTATGCAATATAATCATTAAAATTAATAATTATAATTTTCCCTATTTTACATGCAACCTATCCATGCTATTGCACAAATAGTTTCTCATTACGTCTTCAAGACATTTCATATTATTTGACATTAAAACAAGGTCCAAAATCATTGAACGCATTAGGAAATGAGATTTTGGCAATGGGCGTTATTTCTGACAATTTCCCATAGTGCGTCAGACACTACTCCGTTGTTTATTAAGTCCGGAGTATGGATGCCAGTTGTTCAGCACAAGGCTTTAGTGCCTTGGCTGGCACACTGTCTGGTCCGGTGGCCTTTTCAGGCCTAATACGCTTCAGGGACTGCGATACATGTTCGTACGATATCACGAATCTGAAAGTACACGTTCATATGTACTATATTCATTTTTCATTTGTAATCTACAAGTTTATCTAAATATTCTATACTTCTCTGTTCACCAAACCATTCTCCCTGACCTTAACTTGCACATCACCTGGACCAAACCCCTATTATCTGCCACTCTATCATCAAACACATTCAACAAACCTTCAAAATGCTCACTCCATCTCCTTTTCACTTCAGCAACGTTCCCATTTGTTCTCTTTGTCTTACGCACTTTTTATTTACCGCCTTCCAAAACATCTTTTTTATTCTCCCTAAAATTTGATGACAGAGTGGCAGATATAGGTGTTTTGGTCAAGGTGTTGTGCAAATTAGAGGGTCAGGGAGAATGGTTTGGTAAACAGAGAAGTAATGAAAGCTTTGCGGAAGAAGAAAGCCAGCAAGTGGTGGGTTTGGATTGTATTGCAGTGGAATTTATTAAAAATGGGGGTGACTGTGTTGTTGATTGGTTGGTAAGGGTATTCATTGTATGTATGGTTCATGGTGATGTGCCTGAGGATTGGAGGAATGCGTGCATAATGCATTTGTACAAAGGCAAAGGTGAATGCTCAAATTACAGAGGTATAAGTTTGAGTATTCCTGGGAATTATATGGGAGGGTAAAGGCATGTACAGAGCATCAAATTGGGGAAGAGCAGTGTGGTTTCAGAAGTGGTAAAGGATATGTGGATCAGGTGTTGCTTTGAAAAATGTATGTGAGAAATACTTAGAAAAAACAGATGGATTTGTGTGTAGCATTTATGGATCTGGAGAAGGCATATCATAGGGTTGACAGAGATACTTTGTGGAAGGTATTAAGAGTATATGTGTGGGAGGTAAGTTGCTAGAAGCAGTGAAAAGTTTTTACCAAGATGTAAGGAATGTATGTGTATGAGTAGGAAGAGAGGAAAGTGATTGGTTCAAGTGAATGTCGGTTTGCAGCAAGGGTGCGCGAATCTCCATGGTTGTTTAATTTGTTTATGGATGGGGTGGTTAGGGAGGCGAATGGAAGAGTTTTGGAGAGAGGGGTCAGTATGCAGTCTGTTGTGGATGAGAGGGCTTCGGAAGTAAGTCAGTTGTTGTTTGCTGATGATACAGCACTGGTGGCTGATTCAGGTGAGAAACTGCAGAAGTTGGTGACTGAGTTTGGTAAAGTGTGTGAAAGAAAGCTGACAGTAATGTGAATAAGAGCAAGGTTATTAGGTAAGTTTGAATGGAGAAAAACTGGAGGAAGTGAAGTGTTTTAGATATCTGGAAGTGGATTTAGCAGCAGATGGAACCATGGAAGTGAAATGAGTCATAGGATGAGGGAGGGGGCAAAGGTTCTGGAAGTGTTGAAGAATGTGTGGAAGGCGAAGACGTTATCTCAGAGAGCAAAATTGGGTATCTTTGAAGGACTATGGTTCCAACAATGTTATATGGTTGCGAAACATGGGCTATATATAGACAGGGTTGTGAACATCACCTCCTCCGCATAACTCTTCTACGCCTCGCAACAATATAACATTGTTGGAACACTATTCCTTCAAACATACCCATTTTTGCTTTCCGAGATAATGTTCTCGACTTCCACACATTCTTCAAGGCTCCCAGAATTTTCGCCCCCTCCCCCACCCTATGATCCACTTCCGCTTCCATGGTTCCATCTACTGCCAAATCTACTCCCAGATATCTAAAACACTTCACTTCCTCCAGTTTTTCTCCATTCAAACTTACCTCCCAATTTAATTGTCCTCAACCCTACTGAACCTAATAACCTTGCTCTTATTCACATTTACTCTCAGCTTTCTTTCACAAACTTACTAAACTCAGTCATCACCTTCTGCAGTTTCTCACCCGAATCAGCCACCAGCACTCTGTATCATCAGTGAACAACTGACTCACTTCCCAAGCCCTCTCATCTACAACAAACTGCATACTTGCCCCTCTCCAAAACTCTTGTATTCACCTTCCTAACAACCCCATCCATAAACAAGTTAAACAACCATGGAGACATCATGCACCCCTGCCGCAAACCAACATTCATTAGGAACCAATCACTTTCCTCTCTTCCTACTCATACACATGCCTTACATCCTTGATAAAAACTTTTCATTGCTTCTAGCAACTTACCTCTCACACCATATACTCTTAAAACCTTCCACAAAGCATCTTCTATCAACTCTATCATATGCTTTCTCCACATCCATTAATGTAGCGCTACATACAAATCCATCTGTTTTTCTAAGTATTTCTCACATACATTCTTCAAAGCAAACACCTGATCCACACATCCTTTACCACTTCTGAAACCACATTGCTCTTCCCCAATCTGATGCTCTGTACATGCCTTGACCCTCTCAATCAATACCTTTCCATATAATTTCCCAGGAATACTCAACAAACTTATACCTCTGTAATTTGAACACTCACCTTTATCCACTTTGCTTTTGTACAATGGCTCTATGCATGTATTCCGCCAATCCTCAGGCATTTCACCATGAACCATACATACACTGAATATCCTCACCAACCAGCCAACAACACAGTCACCCCCTTTTTAAATAAATTCCACTGTAATACCATCCAAACCCGACACCTTGTCGGCTTTCATCTGCAAAGGCTTCATTACCTTTGTTTACCAAATCATTCTCCCTAACCCTCTCACTTCGCACACCACCTTCACCAAAACACCCTATATCTTCCACTCTATCATCAAACACATTCAAAAAACCTTCAAAATACTCCATCTCCCTCTCACTTCACCACACTTTACCAAACTCAGTCACCAGCTTCTGCAGTTTCTCACCCAAATCAGCCACCAGTGCTGTATCATCAGCAAACAACAACTAACTCACTTCCCAAGCTCTCTCATCCACAACAGACTGCATACTTGCCCCTCTTTCCAAAACTCTTGCATTCACCTCCCTAACAACCCCATCCATAAACAAGTTAAACAACCATGGAGACATCATGCACCCGTGCCGCAAACCAACATTCACTGAGAACCAGTTCACTTACCTCTCTTCCTACACTTACACATGCCTTACATCCTCAATAAAAACTTTTCACTGCTTCTAACAACTTACCTCCCACACCATATATTCTTAATACTTTCCACAGAGCATCTTCATCAACTCTATCATATGCCTTCTCCAGATCCATAAATGCTACTTACAAATCCATTTGCTTTTCTAGGTATTTCTCACATACATTTTTCAAAGCAAACACCTGATCCACACATCCTCCACCACTTCTGAAACCACACTGCTCTTCCCCAATCTGATGCTCTGTACATGCCTTGACCCTCTCAATCAATACCCTCCCATATAATTTCCCAGGAATACTCAACAAACTTATACCTATATATATATATATATATATATATATATATATATATATATATATATATAGGTATATATATATATATATATATATATATATATATATATATATATATATATATATATATATATATATATATACTATCCCTGGGGATAGGGGAGAAAGAATACTTCCCACGTATTCCTTGCGTGTCGTAGAAGGTGACTAAAAGGGAAGGGAGCGGGGGGGCTGGAAATCCTACCCTCTCGTTTTTTTTTTTTTTTTATTTTCCAAAAGAAGGAACCGAGAAGGGGGCCAGGTGAGGATATTCCCTCAAAAGCCCAGTCCTCTGTTCTTAACGCTACCTCGCTAATGCGGGAAATGGCGAATAGTGTGAAAGAAAAGATATATATAAATATATTATCCCTGGGGATAGGGGAGAAAGAATACTTCCCATGCATTCCCTGCATGTTGTACTAGGCGACTAAAAGGGGAGGGAGTGGGGGCTGGAAATCCTCCCCTCTCTTTTTTTTTTTTTTAATTTTCCAATAGAAGGAACAGAGAAGGGGGCCAGGTGAGGATATTCCCTTAAAGGCCCAGTCCTCTGTTCTTAATGCTATCTCGCTAACACAGGAAATGGCGAATAGTTTGAAAGAAAAATATATATATATATATATATATATATATATTATATATATATATATATATATATATATACATATACATATATATATTTTTTTGCTTTGTCGCTGTCTCCCGCGTTTGCGAGGTAGTGCAAGGAAACAGACGAAAGAAATGGCCCAACCCACCCCCATACACATGTATATACATACGTCCACACACACAAATATACATACCTACACAGCTTTCCATGGTTTACCCCAGACGCTTCACATGCCCTGATTCAATCCACTGACAGCACGTCAACCCCGGTATACCACATCGATCCAATTCACTCAATTCCTTGCCCTCCTTTCACCCTCCTGCATGTTCAGGCCCCGATCACACAAAATCTTTTTCACTCCATCTTTCCACCTCCAATGTGGTCTCCCACTTCTCCTCGTTCCCTCCACCTCCGACACATATATCCTCTTGGTCAATCTTTCCTCACTCATTCTCTCCATGTGCCCAAACCATTTCAAAACACCCTCTTCTGCTCTCTCAACCACGCTCTTTTTATTTCCACACATCTCTCTTACCCTTACGTTACTTACTCGATCAAACCACCTCACACCACATATTGTCCTCAAACATCTCATTTCCAGCATATCCATCCTCCTGTGCACAACTCTATCCATAGCCCACACCTCGCAACCATACAACATTGTTGGAACCACTATTCCTTCAAACATACCCATTTTTGCTTTCCGAGATAATGTTCTCGACTTCCACACATTCTTCAAGGCTCCCAGAATTTTCGCCCCCTCCCCCACCCTATGATCCACTTTTGCTTCCATGGTTCCATCTGCTGCCAGATCCACTCCCAGATATCTAAAACACTTTACTTCCTCCAGTTTTTCTCCATTCAAACTTACCTCCCAATTGACTTGACCCTCAACCCTACTGTACCTAATAACCTTGCTCTTATTCACATTTACTCTTAACTTTCTTCTTTCACACACTTTACCAAACTCAGTCACCAGCTTCTGCAGTTTCTCACATGAATCAGCCACCAGCGCTGTATCATCAGCGAACAACAACTGACTCACTTCCCACGCTCTCTCATCCCCAACAGACTTCATACTTGCCCCTCTTTCCAAAACTCTTGCATTCACCTCCCTAACAACCCCATCCATAAACAAATTAAACAACCATGGAGACATCACACACCCCTGCCGCAAACCTACATTCACTGAGAACCAATCACTTTCCTCTCTTCCTACACGTACACATGCCTTACATCCTCAATAAAAACTTTTCACTGCTTCTAACAACTTGCCTCCCACACCATATATCCTTAATACCTTCCACAGAGCATCTCTATCAAATGCCTTCTCCAGATCCATAAATGCTACATACAAATCCATTTGCTTTTCTAAGTATTTCTAACATACATTCTTCAAAGCAAACACCTGATCCACACATCCTCTACCACTTCTGAAACCACACTGCTCTTCCCCAATCTGATGCTCTGTACATGCCTTCACCCTCTCAATCAATACCCTCCCATATAATTTACCAGGAATACTTAACAAACTTATACCTCTGTAATTTGAGCATATATATTATATATATATATATTATCCCTGGGGATAGGGGAGAAAGAATACTTCCCATGTATTCCCTGCGTGTTGTAGAGGGCCACTGAAAGGGGAGGGAGCGGGGGGCTGGAAATCCTCCCCAATCTTTTATTTTTTTTTTCTAATTTTCCAAAAGAAGAAACAGAGAAGGGGCCAGATGAGGATATTCCCTCAAAGACCCAGTCCTCTGTTCTTAACGCTACCTTGCTAACGTGGGAAATGGCGAATAGTATGAAAGAAAAAGAAATATATATATATATATATATATATATATATATATATATATATATATATATATATATATATATATATATATCCCTGGGGATAGGGGAGAAAGAATACTTCCCACGTATTCCCTGCGTGTCATAGAAGGCGACTAAAAGGGGAGGGAGCAGGGGGCTGGAAATCCTCCCCTCTCATTTTTTTTTTTTTTTTAATTTTCCAAAAGAGGGAACAGAGAAGGGGCCCAGGTGAGGATATTCCCTCAAGGGCCCAGTCCTCTGTTCTCAACGCTACCTCGCTAATGCGGGAAATGGCGAATAGTATGAAAGAAAGAAGAAAGAAAGAAATATATATATATATATATATATATATATATATATATATATATATATATATATATATATATATATATATATATATATATTAACCCTGGGGATAGGGGAGAAAGAATACTTCCCACATATTCCCTGCGTGTCGTAGAAGGCGACTAAAAGGGGAGGGAGCAGGGGGCTGGAAATCCTCCCCTCTCTATTTTTTTTTTTAATTTTTTTCCAAAAGAAGGAACAGAGAAGGGGGCCGGGTGAGGATATTCCCTCAAAGGCCCAGTCCTCTGTTCTTAACGCTACCTCGCTAATGCTGGAAATAGCGAATAGTGTGAAAGAAAAGAAAGAATATATATATATATATATATATATATATATATATATATATATATATATATATATATATATATATATATATATATTTTCGCCCCCTCCCCCACCCTATGATCCACTTCCGCTTCCATGGTTCCATCCGCTGCCAGATCCACTCCCAGATATCTAAAACACTTCACTTCCTCCAGTTTTTCTCCATTCAAACTCACCTCCCAATTGACTTGACCCTCAACCCTACTGTACCTAATAACCTTGCTCTTATTCACATTTACTCTTAACTTTCTTCTTCCACACACTTTTCCAAACTCAGTCACCAGCTTCTGCAGTTTCTCACATGAATCAGCCACCAGCGCTGTATCAACAGCGAAAATCCTGGGGGCCTTGAAGAATGTGTGGAAGTCGAGAACATTATCTCGGAAAGCAAAAATGGGTATGTTTGAAGGAATAGTGGTTCCAACAATGTTGTATGGTTGCGAGGCGTGGGCTATGGATAGAGTTGTGCGCAGGAGGATGGATGTGCTGGAAATGAGATGTTTGAGGACAATGTGTGGTGTGAGGTGGTTTGATCGAGTGAGTAACGTAAGGGTAAGAGAGATGTGTGGAAATAAAAAGAGCGTGGTTGAGAGAGCAGAAGAGGGTGTTTTGAAGTGGTTTGGGCACATGGAGAGGATGAGTGAGGAAAGATTGACCAAGAGGATATATGTGTCGGAGGTGGAGGGAACAAGGAGAAGAGGGAGACCAAATTGGAGGTGGAAAGATGGAGTGAAAAAGATTTTGTGTGATCAGGGCCTGAACATGCAGGAGGGTGAAAGGAGGGCAAGGAATAGAGTGAATTGGAGCGATGTGGTATACCAGCACGTCAGTGGATTGAAGCAGGGCATGTGAAGCGTCTGGGGTAAACCATGGAAAACTGTGTAGGTATGTACATTTGCGTGTGTGGACGTATGTATATACATGTGTATGGGTGGGGGTTGGGCCATTTCTTTCGTCTGTTTCCTTGCGCTACCTCGCAAGCGCGGGAGACAGCGACAAAGTATAATAATAATAAAAAAAATATATATATTTATATATATATATATATAGGTATAAGTTTGTTGAGTATTCCTTGGAAATTATATGGGAAGGTATTAATTGAGAGGGTGAAGGCATGTACAGAGCATCAAATTGGGGAAGAGCAGTGTGGTTTCAGAAGTGGTGGAGGATGTGTGGATCAGGTGTTTGCTTTGAAAAATGTATGTGAGAAATACTTAGAAAAGCAAATGGATTTGCAAATTTGATTTACCCCAAACACTTCACATGCCCTGGTTCAATCCATTGACAGCACGTCGACTCCGGTATACCACATTGTTCCAGTTCACTCTATTCCTTGCACGTCTTTCACCCTCCTGCATGTTTAGGCCCCGATCACTCAAAATCTTTTTCACTCCATCTTTCCACCTCCAATTTGGTCTCCCACTTCTCCTCGATCCCTCCACCTCTGACGCATATATCCTCTTGGTCAATCTTTCCTCACTCATTCTTTCCATGTGACCAAACCATTTCAAAACACCCTCTTCTGCTCTCTCAACCACACTTTTTTATTACCACACACCTCTCTTACCTTATTATTACCTACTCGATCAAACCATCTCACACCATATATTGTCCTCAGACATCTCACTTCCAGCACATCCACCCTCCTCTGCACAAATCTATCTATAGCCAACCATATAACATTGTTGGAACCACTATTCCTTCAAACATACCCATTTTTGCTTTCTGAGATAATGTTCTCGACTTCCAGACATTCTTCAACGCTCCCAGAACTTTCGCCCCCTCCCCCACCCTATGATTCACTTCCGCTTCCTTGGTTCCATCCACTGCCAAATCCACTCCCAGATATCTAAAACACTTCACTTCCTCCAGTTTTTCTCCATTCAAACTTACCTCTCAATTGACTTGTCCCTCAACCCTACTGTACCTAATAACCTTGCTCTTATTCACATTTACTCTCAGCTTTCTTCTTTCACACACTTTACCAAACTCAGTCACCAGCTTCTGCAGTTTCTCACACGAATCAGCCACCAGCGCTGTATCATCAGCGAACAACAACTGACTCTTTTTCCCAAGCTCTCTCATCCACAACAGACTGCATACTTGCCCCTCTTTCCAAAACTCTTGCATTCACCTCCCTAACAACCCCATCCATAAACAAATTAAACAACCATGGAGACATCACACACCCCTGCCGCAAACCAACATTCACTGAGAACCAATCACTTTCCTCTCTTCCTACACTTACACATGCCTTACATCCTCGATAAAAACTTTTCACTGCTTCTAACAACTTGCCTCCCACACCATATATTCTTAATACCTTCCACAGAGCATCACTATCAACTCTATCATATGCCTTTTTCCAGATTCATAAATGCTACATACAGCTCCATTTGCATTTCTAAGTATTTCTCACATACATCCTTCAAAGCAAACACCTGATCCACACATCCTCCACCACTTCTTAAACCACACTGCTCTTCCCCAATCTGATGCTCTGTACATGCCTTCACCCTCAATCAATACCCTCCCATATAATTTCCCAGGAATACTCAACAACTTATACCTCTGTAATTTGAGCACTTACTTTTATCCCCTTTGCCTTTGTACAATGGCACTATGCAAACATTCCACCAATCCTCAGGCACCTCACCATGAGTCATACACACATTAAATAATCTTAACAACCAGTCAACAATACAGTCACCCCCTTTTTTAATAAATTCCACTGCAATACCATGCAAACCCACTGCCTTGCCGGCTTTCATCTTCCGCAAAGCTTTTACTACCTCTTCTCTGTTTACCAAATCATTTTCCCTAACCCTCTCACTTTGCACACCACCTCAACAAAAACACCCTATATCTGCCACTCTATCATCAAACACATTCAATAAACCTTCAAAATACTCACTCCATCTCCTTCTCACATCACCACTACTTGTTATCACCTCCCCAGTAGCCCCCTTCACTGGAGTCCTATTTGTTCCCTTGTCTTACGCACTATATTTACCTCCTTCCAAAATATCTTTTTATTCTCCCTAAAATTTAATGATACTCTCTCACCCCAACTCTCATTTACCCTTTTTTTCACCTCTTGCCTCTTTCTTTTATACATCTCCCAGTCATTTGCATTATTTCCCTGCAAAAATCATCCAAATGCCTCTCTCTTCTCTTTCACTAATAATCTTATTTCTTCATCCCACCACTCACTACCCTTTCTGATCTGCCCACCTCCCACGCTTCTCATGCCACAAGCATCTTTTGCGCAAGCCATCACTGCTTCCCTAAATACATCCCATTCCTCCCCCACACCCCTTACCTCCTTTGTTCTCGCCTTTTTCCAATCTGTACTCAGTCTCTCCTGGTACTTCCTCACACAAGTCTCCTTCCCAAGATCACTTACTCTCACCATTCTCTTCACCCCAACATTCTCTCTTCTTTTCTGAAAACCTCTACAAATTTTCACCTTTGCCTCCACAAAATAATGATCAGACATCACTCTAGTTGCACCTCTAAGTACATTACATCCAAATTCTCTCTTTTGCACGCCTATCAATTAAAACATAATCCAATAACACTGTCTGGCCATCTCTCCTACTTACATAAGTATACTTATGTATATCTCTCTTTTTAAACCAGGTATTTCCAATCACCAGTCCTTTTTCAGCACATAAATCTACAAGCTCTTCCATTTTTGTTTACAACACTGAACACCCCATGTACACCAATTATTCTCTCACCACATTACTCACCTTTGCATTCAAATCACCCATCGCTATAACCCGGTCTTGTGCATCAAAACTACTAACACACTCACTCAGCTGCTCCCAAAACACTTGCCTCGATCTTTCTTCTCATGCCCAGGTGCATATACACCAATAATCGCACATCTCTCTCCATCCACTTTCAGTTTTACCCTGATCAATCTAGAGTTTACTTTCTTACACTCTATCACATACTCCCACCACTCGTGTTTCAGTAGTGCTACTCCTTCCCTTGCTCTTGTCCTCTCACTAACCTCTGACTTTACTCCCAAACCACTCTTCCCCTTTACCCTTGAGCTTCATTTCACCCAGAGCCAAAACATCCAGGTTCCTTTCCTCAAATTTGGTCTCCCTCTTCTCCTCGTTCCCTCCACCTCCGACACATATATCCTCTTGGTCAATCTCTCCTCACTCATTCTCTCCATGTGCCCAAACCATTTCAAAACACCCTCTTCTGCTCTCTCAACCACGCTCTTTTTATTTCCACACATCTCTCTTACCCTTACGTTACTTACTCGATCAAACCACCTCACACCACACATTGTCCTCAAACATCTCATTTCCAGCACATCCATCCTCCTGCGCACATCTCTATCCATAGCCCACGCCTCGCAACCATACAACATTGTTGGAACCACTATTCCCTCAAACATACCCATTTTCGCTTTCCGAGATAATGTTCTCGACTTCCACACATTTTTCAAGGCTCCCAAAATTTTCGCCCCCTCCCCCACCCTATGATCCACTTCCACTTCCATGGTTCCATCCGCTGACAGATCCACTCCCAGATATCTAAAACACTTCACTTCCTCCAGTTTTTCTCCATTCAAACTCACCTCCCAATTGACTTGACCCTCACCCCTACTGTACCTAATAACCTTGCTCTTATTCACATTTACTCTCAACTTTCTTCTTCCACACACTTTACCAAACTCAGTCACCAGCTTCTGCAGTTTCTCACATGAATCAGCCACCAGCGCTGTATCATCAGCGAACAACAACTGACTCACTTCCCAAGCTCTCTCATCCCCAACAGACTTCATACTTGCCCCTCTTTCCAGGACTCTTGCATTTACCTCCCTTACAACCCCATCCATAAACAAATTAAACAACCATGGAGACATCACACACCCCTGCCGCAAACCTACATTCACTGAGAACCAATCACTTTCCTCTCTTCCTACACGTACACATGCCTTACATCCTCGATAAAAACTTTTCACTGCTTCTAACAACTTGCCTCCCACACCATATATTCTTAATACCTTCCACAGAGCATCTCTATCAACTCTATCATATGCCTTCTCCAGATCCATAAATGCTACATACAAATCCATTTGCTTTTCTAAGTATTTCTCACATACATTCTTCAAAGCAAACACCTGATCCACACATCCTCTACCACTTCTGAAACCGCACTGCTCTTCCCCAATCTGATGCTCTGTACATGCCTTCACCCTCTCAATCAATACCCTCCCATATAATTTACCAGGAATACTCAACAAACTTATACCTCTGTAATTTGAGCACTCACTCTTATATATATATATATATATATATATATATATATATATATATATATATATATATATATATATATCATCCCTGGGGACAGGGGATTAAGAATACTTCCCACGTATTCCCTGCGTGTCGTAGAAGGCGACTAAAAGGGGAGGGAGCGGGGGGCTGGAAATCCTCCCCTCTCTCTTTTTTTTTTTTTTTTTTTTTTAAATTTTCCAAAAGAAGGAACAGAGGGGGCCAGGTGAGGATATTCCAAAAAAGGCCCAGTCCTCTGTTCCTAACGCTACCTCGCTAACGCGGGAAATGGCGAATAGTTTAAAAGAAAAAAAAAATATATATATATATATATATATATATATATATATATATATATATATATATATTCTTTTTCTTTCAAACTATTCGCCATTTCCCGCGTTAGCAAGGTAGCGTTAAGAACAGAGGACTGGGCCTCTGAGGGAATATCCTCACCTGGCCCCCTTCTCTGTTCCTTCTTTTGGAAAATTAAAAAAAAACAGGAGGGGAGGATTTCCAGCCCCCTCCCCTTTTAGTCGCCTTCTACGACACGCAGGGAATATGTGGGAGGTATTCTTTCTCCCCTATCCCCAGGGATATATATATATATATATATTATCCCTGGGTATAGGGGAGAGAGAAGACTTCCCACATATTCCCTATGTGTCCTATAAGGTGACTAAAAGGGAAGGGCACAGGGTACTGGAAATCTTCCCCTCTCATTTTAAATTTTTCAAGAGAGGGAACAGATTTTACACAATTGAATTTGTTAAATAGGATAGAAAGTTCCTCCTTCAAGTTTGCCTTTTCATATTTTGGGGCAAGTGATAATTGATTCCTAGATTAGGGACTTTTATCTGGTTCTTAGATAATTGTTCCTTTGAGAGATTAGTAAAACTTTCTGTAGGTTGAGGAGTAGCAAGTGACCCAAGGTATTACCTCATAGTTTATGATAGTTCCTGTTGTAGCATGCGTGTTAATAATATTGTAATGGGCCTCCTCCGGACGTAGTCGTAAATCATGTTCAATTCCAGTGTCTTTATATTTCGCAGTAGAATACTGTTTACATATGTAGCATTTTCCTTTACTTTTATGTGGTATGTGCTGTGTTTTTCTGAGTTTTTGTATTTTTTAAGTTTTACTTGTCCAATTTTTGTGACAGTTATTTTCTCCTTCGTAGATTCCTGATGATACCTCTCTGAAGGCAAAAGCTTGAAGAAATGTGTGGACTTCAGAGAACTGGTGCTTAAGCACCCAAATAGAATACTACCGAGAATATTAGAGAATAGAAGAATCCCTGGGGATAGGGGAGAAGGAATACTTCCCACGTATTCCCTGCGTGTCGTAGAAGGCGACTAAAAGGGAAGGGAGTGGGGGGTTGGAAATCCTCCCCTCTCGGTTTTTTTAATCTTCCAAAAGAAGGGACGGAGAAGGGGGCCAGGTGAGGATATTCCCTCAAAGGTCCAGTCCTCTGTTCTTACACAACCTCACTAATGCGGGAGATGGCGAATAGTATGAAAGAAAAAAATATTTGCAGCTGTAAATTTGCTGTTGTATTCAATTTTTTGTGTTTTAGAGAAACACTACCTCTAGCTTATGCTAATTTATGATTATTTAAAATTATATATATATATATATTTATTTAAAATATTGGAGGATGTTATGTCATTGTCATTTTGTATATATATATATATATGATACAAAAATTATGGCTAGAAGCTCAATTCAAGGATATAAAGTATTATATGAAAATAAAAAAATCTATTCCACAGAGGAGTTCAGCATTTTTAGATAGTTAAACAGCAGAATATTTTTTTCTTGGTACAAACGATTTCGTGTATTTATCGGTGAGCTGTATAGGCAGAAATCCATTCTTCCTGACCTCAAAAATACATTGCACATTTGTGATATAACATATGTTTGTTAATTTTCTCGTTTCTTTTGATACTGTTTAGCTTGCCATGCCAGGCGGTAATTCAAAAAAACAAAATTCATTCTGTGGTTGACCTATAAGAAAACATTATTGTGTTGTCTATATGTAGACTAAAATACATACAAAGTGCAATCTTTGATTACATCTCTTTTACACCATATCAGTTTAATTGTTCATCTATGATAAAGCGTAGATACTTGTATACTCGCTTTCTTGAATTTTCAAATTTAGCACATTTTTTGTCCTAAAATCTATCTGTAGTTTTCTTTACAGTGTAAATTTATTTTACACCAACTAACCTATGCAATATAATCATTAAAATTAATAATTATAATTTTCCCTATTTTACATGCAACCTATCCATGCTATTGCACAAATAGTTTCTCATTACGTCTTCAAGACATTTCATATTATTTGACATTAAAACAAGGTCCAAAATCATTGAACGCATTAGGAAATGAGATTTTGGCAATGGGCGTTATTTCTGACAATTTCCATGCGTCAGACACTACTCCTTGATCTATTAAGTCCTGAAGTATGGATGCCAGTTGTTCAGCACAAGGCTTTAGTGCCTTGGCTGGCACACTGTCTGGTCCTGTGGCCTTTTCAGGCCTAATACGCTTCAGGGACTGCGATACATGTTCGTACGATATCACGAATCTGAAAGTACACGTTCATATGTACTATATTCATTTTTCATTTGTAATCTACAAGTTTATATAAATATTCTATACTTCTCTGTTCACCAAACCATTCTCCCTGACCCTCTAACTTTGCACAACACCTTGACCAAAACCCCTATATCTGCCACTCTATCATCAAACACATTCAACAAACCTTCAAAATGCTCACTCCATCTCCTTTTCACTTCAGCAACGTTCCCATTTGTTCTCTTGTCTTACGCACTTTTTATTTACCGCCTTCCAAAACATCTTTTTATTCTCCCTAAAATTTGATGACAGAGTGGCAGATATAGGGTGTTTTGGTCAAGGTGTTGTGCAAATTAGAGGGTCAGGGAGAATGGTTTGGTAAACAGAGAAGTAATGAAAGCTTTGCGGAAGAAGAAAGCCAGCAAGTGGTGGGTTTGGATTGTATTGCAGTGGAATTTATTAAAAATGGGGGTGACTGTGTTGTTGATTGGTTGGTAAGGGTATTCATTGTATGTATGGTTCATGGTGATGTGCCTGAGGATTGGAGGAATGCGTGCATAATGCCATTGTACAAAGGCAAAGGTGAATGCTCAAATTACAGAGGTATAAGTTTGAGTATTCCTGGGAAATTATATGGGAGGGTAAAGGCATGTACAGAGCATCAGATTGGGGAAGAGCAGTGTGGTTTCAGAAGTGGTAAAGGATATGTGGATCAGGTGTTTGCTTTGAAGAATGTATGTAAGAAATACTTAGAAAAACAGATGGATTTGTATGTAGCATTTATGGATCTGGAGAAGGCATATCATAGGGTTGACAGAGATACTTTGTGGAAGGTATTAAGAGTATATGGTGTGGGAGGTAAGTTGCTAGAAGCAGTGAAAAGTTTTTACCAAGGATGTAAGGAATGTATGTGTATGAGTAGGAAGAGAGGAAAGTGATTGGTTCCAAGTGAATGTCGGTTTGCAGCAAGGGTGCGCGATCTCCATGGTTGTTTAATTTGTTTATGGATGGGGTGGTTAGGGAGGCGAATGGAAGAGTTTTGGAGAGAGGGGTCAGTATGCAGTCTGTTGTGGATGAGAGGGCTTCGGAAGTGAGTCAGTTGTTGTTTGCTGATGATACAGCACTGGTGGCTGATTCAGGTGAGAAACTGCAGAAGTTGGTGACTGAGTTTGGTAAAGTGTGTGAAAGAAAGCTGACAGTAATTGTGAATAAGAGCAAGGTTATTAGGTAAGTTTGAATGGAGAAAAACTGGAGGAAGTGAAGTGTTTTAGATATCTGGAAGTGGATTTAGCAGCAGATGGAACCATGGAAGTGAAATGAGTCATAGGATGAGGGAGGGGGCAAAGGTTCTGGAAGTGTTGAAGAATGTGTGGAAGGCGAAGACGTTATCTCAGAGAGCAAAATTGGGTATCTTTGAAGGACTATGGTTCCAACAATGTTATATGGTTGCGAAACATGGGCTATATATAGACAGGGTTGTGCACATCCACCCTCCTCCGCATAACTCTTCTATGCCTCGCAACAATATAACATTGTTGGAACCACTATTCCTTCAAACATACCCATTTTTGCTTTCCAAGATAACATTCTCGACTTCTACACACTTTTCAATGCTCCCAGAACTTTCGCCCCGTCCCCCACCCAATGGCTCACTTCCGCTTCCATGGTTCCATCTACTGCCAAATCTACTCCCAGATATCTAAAACACTTCACTTCCACTAGTTTTTCTCCATTCAAACTTACCTCCCAATTGACTTGTCCCTCAACCCAACATGTAGGAAGAGAGGAATGTGATTGGTTCTCAGTGAATGTAGGTTTGCGGCAGGGGTGGGTGATGTCACCATGGTTGTTTAATTTGTTCATGGATGGGGTTGTTGGGGAGGTAAATGCAAGAGTTTTGGAAAGAGGGGCAAGTATGCAGTCTGTTGTGGATGAGAGAGCTTGGGAAGTGAGTCAGTTGTTGCTCGCTGATGATACAGCGCTGGTGGCTGATTCGTGTAAGAAAATGCAGAAGCTGGTGACTGAGTTTGGTAAAGTGTGTGAATGAAGAAAGCTGAGAGTAAATGTGAATAAGAGCAAGGTTATTAGGTACAGTAGGGTTGAGGGACAAGTCAATTGGGAGGTAAGTTTGAATGGAGAAAAACTGGAGGAAGTGAAGTGTTTTAGATATGTGGGAGTGGATTTGGTAGCAGATGGAACCATGGAAGCGGAAGTGAATCACAGGGTGTGGGAGGGGGTGAAAGTTCTGGGAGCGTTGAAGAATGTGTGGAAGTCAAGAACATTATCTCGGAAAGCAAAAATGGGGGTTTGAAGGAATAGTGGTTCCAACAATGTTATATGATTGCGAGGCATGGGCTATGGATAGACTTGTGAATGTGCTGGAAATGAGATGTTTAAGGACAATATGTGGTGTGAGATGGTTTGATCGAGTAAGTAATGATAGGGTAAGAGAGATGTGTGGTAATAAAAAGAGTGTGGTTGAGAGAGCAGAAGAGGGTGTTTTGAAATGGTATGGTCACACGGAGAGAATGAATGAGGAAAGATTCACCAAGAGGATATATGTGTCAGAGGTGGAGGGAACGAGGAGAAGTGGGAGACCCAACTGGATGTGGAAAGATGGGGAGTAAAAAAGATTTTGAGTGATTGGGGCCTGAACATGCAGGAGGGTGAAAGGCGTGCAAGGAATAGAGTGTATTGGAACGATTTGGTATACCGGGGTCAACGTGCTGTCAATGGATTGAACCAGGGCATGTGAAGCATTTGGGGTAAACCATGGAAAGTTCTGTGGGGCCTGGATGTGGAAAGCGAGCTGTGGTTTCGCTGCATTATTACATGACAGCTAGAGACTGAGTGTGAACGAATGTGGCCTTTGTTGTCTTTTCCTAGCGCTACCTCGCACACACGAGGGGGTTGTTATTTCATGTGTGGCGGGGTGGCGATGGGAATGAATAAAGGCAGATAGTATGAATTATGTACATGTGTATATATGTATATGTCTTTGTGTGTATATATATGTATACGTTGAGATGTATAGGTATGTATATTTGCGTGTGTGGATGTGTATGTATATACATGTGTATGTGGGTGGGTTGGGCCATTTCTTTTGTCTGTTTACTCCTTGCACTACCTCGCTAATGCGGGAGACAGTGACAAAGCAAAGTAAATATATATATATATATATTGGAAGGGATCACAATTTTGTGCATGATTAAGTATATTTCTATGAGTCCACGGGGAAAATGAATCACGATAAGTTCCCAAGTGCACTTTCGTGTAATAATCTCATCATCAGGGGAGACACAAGAGAAATATAAGTCAGTTGATATACAACGAAGAGACGTAGCTAGGACACCATTTGGTAAACATGATATTGTTGGAGACAGACAAGATGTATATCATAAACTTATCACGTGGACAAGAAGGTGAATTGTTTACAAATTTTATCAACAAAAAAGTTATCAAAATTGTATAGACCATCACTAATATTAAGATGGCTATACTGACATATTGGAAGAACCGGATGTTGGACTATTGCTACAATAGATTAAGGAATGAATGCAATATGAAACTAAATTGTAAGTTGGACCATCTTATTAAAAACAGCGACTAGACTAAGAACACAATCCCTTCTTTTGTGATAAACCTGTCCAATAAACAAGTAGAAAAGGATTCCTTGTGTGCCTCAGGCTATGGATTAAGTTCTGTGTGCTGATTGTGTGTCACAAAGTCTTTCTGCAATTTAGAGAAATACAGTAATTTGACTAGTGATGAAATTAATATCTGCAAGGGTTTAGTGTATGTCAGTTTGTCAAAACCAGTGGAACCTAATTGCCCTAAAAAATTTATAAGAGCTATTAACACCTTAAAAAAAGACAATGATATACATATTACAAAAGCAGATAAGGCTAACACTGTTGTGACGTGACAAAAGTAATTATAAATCTAAAATAAATGATCTTTTAAATGATGACACAACATAATCTAAACTCAGTAAGAATCCCCTAGAGGCAGTTAATTCCCATTTCAATAAAAAACTGAAGTTGTTGAAAGGTAATGGTTCTCTTATTAAAAGTTTGTTATCTTTGTCCTTTTCATCGCCATATATGTATGGACTTATCAAAACACATAAACAAAATTTTCCAGCAAGACCTATAGTGAGTTCAGCAGGCTCTATCACATATGAATTGTCAAATGATTATTTTCTTTATTAAGCCCTTTAGTGGGTAAGATATCAAATTCTAACATCATGAACAAAGTAGATTTAGTTAACAAGCTTAACAATACCAATGTTAATTTTGATTTCAAACTTGTTAGCTTTGATGTTTCCTTACTTTTCACAAAAGTTCCAGTTGATGACCTTTTAGAATATTTATTTCATGTCTTGGATGATATTCATTTACCTGTTTCAAGGTCTGTTTTCATTGAACTGATAAAATTGTGTATAAAAGACTGTATTTCAATTCAAAGGAGATTATTATGCTCAAAAATTTGGTATGGCAATGGGTAACCCTCTTTCACCTGTACTAAGTAATCTTTATATGGAATTTTTTGAAACAAAATTACTAAAGGATATCTTACCTTCTATTGTAATTTGGCTTAGGTATGTAGATGATGTTCTTTGTGTTTGGCCAACAAATGAAAATTTACAAATATTTCTCCCCTTACTTAACAATTTAGTACCTTCCATCAAATTTACAGTAGAAAATGAAAATGATGGTATGTTACCATTTTTAGATGGCATGATTCATAGGCAAGGAAACAAGTTCAAGTTTAGCATATACAGAAAACCTACCAATGTATACTCATATATCCATTATTACTCATCTCAACATAACAGAGTTAAATTATCATCATTGCAGTCCAGAGTATATTGATGATGAGTTTGAGAAGATATATTCTATTGGATCTAAGTTATAGTACCCTAGATCTTTCATTGATAAATCCCTTGAATTAACAAAGAAGTCATTTTATAGAGTTGAGCCCAA
This sequence comes from Panulirus ornatus, assembly GCF_036320965.1. Taxonomy (NCBI): domain Eukaryota; kingdom Metazoa; phylum Arthropoda; class Malacostraca; order Decapoda; family Palinuridae; genus Panulirus; species Panulirus ornatus. The sequence goes on from NC_092291.1 coordinate 12,333,206, forward strand.
ACCTCCCAATGACACTAAGAATCTTTTAGTTCTCCCTTTTAATAATAATTTTACTTTACTTCCCATGTTGCTTAAATCCTTTAATGTAAATGTTGCCTTCAGCAACAATAATACTATAAAGAATATCTTAATCAGGAATTCACCAGAAAATTCTCCTGGGTGCAACTATAAAGTGCCTTGTAGAAATTGTGATAAGTTTTATGTTGGGCAGACTGGTAAGGATCTTTGTTAGACTTAGGCAACATAAATATAGTATAAGAACGGGACAAGAATCAAATGCCTTGTTTAATCACGTTAAAAACTATGATCATTGTACTGACTGGAGTAATGCCATCTCAGTTATTAACTCTAACTCTATTACCACAAGAAATACCATTGAATCTTCTATTATTTCATACACAAAGAATTATAATCTTAATATTAGTGATTGTCTACACAAATTGGATAACTTTATTGTTGATAAAATTTGTAAACATTTCACCTTGTCCACATAAGTTTATGATGTGCTTATTGTCTGTCTTGGACAATCGCATGTTTACCAAATGGCATCCTAGTTATGTCTCTTTGTTGTATATCAACTGACTGTTATATTTTTCTCTTGTCTCCAATGATGATGTGATTATTACAAGAAAGTGCACTTGGGAACTTATTTGTTTCATTTTCCCCGTGGACTCATGGGAATATATATATATACATATATTTATTTATTTTATTATTTTGCTTTGTCGCTGTCTCCCGCGTTAGCAAGGTAGCGCAAGGAAACAGACGAAAGAATGGCCCAACCCACCCACATACACATGTATATACATACACGTCCACACACGCAAATATACATACCTATACATCTCAATGTACACATATATATACACACACAGACATATACACATGTATATAATTCATATTGTCTGCCTTTATTTATTCCCATTGCCACCTCGCTACACATGGAATACCAACCCCCTCCCCCCTCATGTGTGCGAGGTAGCACTAGGAAAAGACAACAAAGGCCCCATTCGTTCACACTCAGTCTCTAGCCATCATGTAATAATGCACCGAAACCACAGCTCCCTTTCCACATCCAGGCCCCACAGAACTTTCCATGGTTTACCCCAGGCGCTTCACATTCCCTGGTTCATTCCACTGACAGCACGTCGACCCCAGTATACCACATCGTTCCAATTCACTCTATTCCTTGCACGCCTTTCACCCTCCTGCATGTTCAGGCCCCGATCACTCAAAATCTTTTTCACTCCATCTTTCCACCTCCAATTTGGTCTCCCACTTCTCCTCGTTCCCTCCACCTCTGACACATATATCCTCTTGGTCAATCTTTCCTCACTCATTCTCTCCATGTGACCAAACCATTTCAAAACACCCTCTTCTGCTCTCTCAACCACACTCTTTCTATTTCCACACATCTCTCTTACCCTTACATTACTCAATCAAACCACCTCACACCACATATTGTCCTCAAACATCTCATTTCCAGCACATCCACCCTCCTGCGCACAACTCTATCTACAACCCACACTTGCAGCCATATAACATAGCTGGAACCACTATTCCCTTAAACATACCCATTTTCACTCTCTGAGATCACGTTCTCGCCTTCCACACATTCTTCAACGCTTCCAGAACCTTCGCCCCCTCCCCCACCCTGTGACTCACTTCTGCTTCTATGGTTACATCTGCTGCTAAATCCACTCCCACATATCTAAATCACTTCACTTCCTCTAGTTTTTCTCCATTCAAACTTACCTCCCAATTTAATTGTCCCTCAACCCTACTGAACCAAATAACCTTGCTCTTATTCACATTTACTCTCCGCTTTCTTATTTCACACACTTTACCAAACTCAGCCACCAGCGCTGTATCATCAGCGAACAACAATTGACTCACTTCCCAAGCCCTCTCATTCATATAAATATATATATACACACACCAGAATATGATGGGTTGTGACTGGGAGATGAACAATGACGACTCATGACTGATTGGTAAAGAACGATGGCTTATGAATGACTGGTCGAGAATGATGGGTTGTGAATGATAAGTAGAGAATGATGGGTTGTTAATAACAGATGGAGAATGACGGCCCATGACTGACAAGTGGAGAATGATGGTTCTTGAATGATGAGTGGAAAATAATGCATCGTGAATGATGGGTGAGGAATGATTGGCCGTGACTGACGGGTGGAGAATGATGGGTAGTGTGTGACGGGTCGTGACTGACAGGTAGAGAATGGTGGATTTTGAATGATGGGTTGTGAATGACGGGTGTCAGATTGATGGGTCGTGATTGACGGCTGGAGAATAATTGGTCGTGAATGGCGGGTGAAGAATGATGGGTTGTGACTGAAGTGGAGAATGACGGATGGAAAATGATGGATCATGAATGATGGGTCGTGACTGACGATGGCGAATGACGGGTCTTAACTGACGGGTGGAGAATGATGGCTAGTGACTGACGGGGGAGAATGATGGATCGTGAATAACGGGTTGAGAATGATGGGTCATGAATGACGGGTGATGACTGCCGGATGGAGAATGATGTGTCATTACTGACGGGTGGAGAATGGTTGATCATGACTGATGGGTGGAGTATGATGGGTGGTGACTGACGGGTGGAGAATGATGGATCGTGAATGAGGGGAGAATGATGGGATCATGAAAGACGAGTGGAGAATGATGGGTCATTAAGTCGCCTTACCTGTACCATGGTCGCGACGGTCACCTGGCGCTGTCCAGTAGAAGGTCACCTGCTGGGCTGCCGGGTTCACCTCCGCCCTCAGGTCAGCGATGCGCGAAGGTGGGATGTGCGAGAGGGAGTGTTCACCGCCCACCAGATCCAGGACGCCCACCGTGACGGTGCGGGAGAGGGAGCCGGCGGGTCGTCCCGTTGTGTAAGGGACCACCGAACCGCAGCATCGAGGCCAAGCTAATGTAGTAATTACAGAAAACATTTCATATACACCAACATACACACACACATATATATATATATATATATATATATATATATATTCTTTTTCTTTCAAATTATTCGCCATTTCCCGCATTAGCAAGGTAGCGTTAAGAACAGAGGACTGGGCCTCCGAGGGAATATCCTCACCTGGCCCCCTTCTCTGTTCCCTCTTTTGGAAAAAAAAAAAAAAAGGGAGGATTTCCAGCCCCCCGCTCCCTCCCCTTTTAGTCGCCTTCTACGACATGCAGGGAATACGTGGGAAGTATTCTTTCTCCCCTATCCCCAGGGATAATATATATATATATATATATATATATATATATATATATATATATATATATATATATATATGTATGAACGTGGACTATAACAGAGCACATAACTGCCCGCCGACAGCAAGGATTCGAACCACGTGGCTGAGCGGTTATACTGTACCCAGCTACCATGCAAATGGAACGAGGTTCGAATCCTCATTGGTGGAGAGGAAAATGTCATGTATATATATATATATATATATATATATATATATATATATATATACACACAAGCACCAGCATGTTAATATTAAGACTGGTGTACTTGAGATGGAGACATTCAGACATACGTCATGCACAAAAATATACTTTTAAAGCTTGACTCCAAATTACATTATTGTTATTGCCTCATGAACTCCATTATGAACAACCAAAACCAACGACGACGACTCACGTGAGTTGTAGTTGTGGGTGCGTGTGTACTGGACTCCGACGGTGCCGACCGCGCCCTGAGTACGGTATGTGGCTTGAGTAGAGGCGAGGGCGGGGGGCGACCGGCGGGTGGGAAGAGGCGATGATCTGGGCGCCTCCGGAGTTAGTGACGTAAACAGTGAGAGTGTAGCGGGCAGCCGGGGCCTCCAGGGGCGGCAGGTAGCGGGAATACACTCCGTCCTGGCGAGTCAAGTCGGCGTCTGTGGAATATGGGTAGTCTCTATATAGGGCGTCACGGGATGTTGTCGGCTGCTGCTACCCACGTTCACGCGAGTGTGGGGCAGCTGCTCAAAAGCAGGAAGGCTACGGTGGTGTGGGAACACTAAGGTTGGGTAGTGAGGTACATGTGGGGACACAGAGGACCTACTCTGGGCAAGTGTGTGGAGAGAGAGAGAGAGAGAGAGAGAGAGAGAGAGAGAGAGAGAGAGAGAGAGAGAGAGAGAGAGAGAGAGAGAGAGAGAGAGAGAGAGACATGGCTAGAATATGCTGGAGACTTAATACGCCTGTTTGCGTTTAGTTTCGTACAGTAAACAGGCAGCTGCTTTAAGCCTACTTGTTTGAGTTGTTCTACACAGCCCGGGGGTAAAAGCTGCTCCAGATAATGGGGAGAAGGTGGGGGCGCTACGCTCCAGACAGTCAACAAGTGACAGTTACGGGTGTGGAAGTTGTGTTGCGCTGTCGGGGGGTGAGGTAAGATAGATGCTTTAGCGTGGCTGTGGTGAGGTGAGCGCTCAGGTCGGTGAAGGACTGCTGCACACAGTCTTGGTTAAGAAAGCTACATCAGGCAGGGCTGTGGGAGGTGTTCCCAGATGGGAGAACGTCTAGTCAACGCGACAGTATAAGGCAGATATCGCTCCAGAGTCAGGGATTTGGGAAGTTTTGTTGACTGCTTAGTGCAGAGGCCTCCCCAGACAGAAGCAGGAGGAACAAAACTGCGCCTGACAACTGCTACTCTGGTTAGCTTAGGTTTACGGAAGATACTGTATTTAGAGAAGGGTTTGGGAGTTCCTGTAGAATGTCCACGGATCTGTGAGGTGCTCCTAGATGCCACGGATACGAGTTTCTCCAGAAATCCTATGCTATGGGAATTGTTCAGGCAGGCGACTAAGGATATAAGAGTTATCCTAAACATCCAGGAAGGTCAGGGTTGGAAGCGGCTTGAAGAGAGTGAGGGACACGGGAACTGATCTGGACAGTCTGAGGTGTGGGAGCTATCGTGAAAAGGTGGTGTGAGGGGTAGCCACAGGCTTGGGAGTTCTTCTCAACAGATAAGAATCACTGGCGCAGGGAATCGAGAGACAATGATATGAAACGAAAGACAGGCGTCTGGAAAAAAAAAATTACGAGGACAGACAGACAGACAGGTATAGGGTAAGGCTACGAAAAAATCAAGAGTATGGGAGACGGTAGGCAATCGGGGGGTTGATATCAGACTATAATAAGTGTTACGTATTTATAAGCCTGGTCATATTAACATTCGTGGGTAGGGATATAATAAATGAAGAGTTAATATAATATTAGATTTATGATTCGAACGTTCATAAATCAATGAGAACTAATCATTAATAATGGATAAGTCCAAAATGACAATGTAGGATTTCATCTGGACATTAATCACTGAGCACACGTAATTAAACATACAGGTATATATATATATATCAGCACGAAGGAATGAACTCCAATTATGTTCATTGTGGAAGTGTTGCGTAATCCTTGTGGATGACCATCAGCTACTAACAAATGCTGTAATTAGTCGCACGTTACGTAACCACATCAGCAGTGCTTCATCCGCGGGCTTAAGCTGGCGTACATCACGGCTAAAGCAAGGACTGGGTCAACAAGCAAGCCTTATAACCGCGGGATGACACCAGTGTGTGTGTGTGTGTGTGTGTGTGTGTGTGTGCGTGTGTATGAAGTCGCGTTTCTCTGGCTGCACCCTAAAACCGACACGTGACTAAACGACCAGACATAACGCTGTGTAAAAACACGCGTCCAGTGCACGGCTTACGTGAAATACGGTGACGAATGAATTTGCCTTGACACGGAGTTGCCAAAGAACTTCGTTGGTGTTCGAAATGAGATTACCGAACGTCTGTGTTCGCTGTGGTGGTGAGAGCCACGTCTTCTACCAACTTCAGACATGGTTGTTACCCCGTGGTAAATTGCACTCTGACGATAACACTTTACCTTTTTTTCCCCTTTATTCCTCTCGTTTTCTTTTTCCTTAGTCAAAACTCGTCACATTACGAGGGACTCAATGACAACTAATATCGTGGTGTGGTTTTACTTAATGCCGCCACCGTCTTAATACATTTCTCTCCCTCTGGTAATTTCGATTCATCAAACGGATTTCCGTCATACGTCCTCGTCCCCTGACTTAGGTATAGGGCACAGAACGAGTTGTTTGTCCATATTTTTCATATGATAAAGCCCCTGAAACACTGGTCGGTTATTCCCGTGCACTTACGAACTCTTTTTTTTTTGGAGGAAAACGAACAATTTTTTCCCGGCGAGTTTTTAAAGTGGAGTGGTGTTCCAGGTCGTGGCCTTCGATGAGCCAATCTGTCAGGTGAATATTTTTACGCCGCGGAACTGGTATTTCATTAACTAGTCAGGACAATGTGTCTTGCTCAAGTATTGGGAAAAAATCATTACCAAATCATCCAACCCCCGGACGTCTGGATAGAGAAACATATAAAAAAAAAATATATCGTATAACACAACTGAAAAACACTGTAACCTATTCAACTTTGATGGAGCGACCAAGTGTACATGGGAAGAGAAGCGAAATGATATTTTGCATTCACTTTTTTTTTTTTTGGAGGGGGGAGGAAGGCTTGAAATCGACCGTGGAAAAATACTGTAACCCGTCCATACTTGATGAGCTAACCAAGTATACAAGAGGAGTGGCTCTTTTCTTTTTTTTTTTTCAAGGCTCCAAATGTCGCCATTCTTTTAAATGCATGAGTTTTTGAGATTCATGAATCATTACAGTATGAAAAATTCTGGGGGGGTCATTCTGCTAATCTCCGACTGTGCCTCACTTTACTCACAGTGGCACAGCGAACTCAGATAAAACCTGACATCAAAGTCGAGCTCGTAGGAACGAGGAATTTTCAACCGGAAAAGTAAAGACAAACTTGAGGAATCGACATTTCCTGCCACACTGAGATAGCAAAGTCCGCCTGTCCTCCACTGGTCGCGGTCACTGACTTGGTTTACAGCGCTTATGGTAGGCGCCATGAAACAAATCATGCACATGGGCGATGACAAGACTTGATGCTTGCGAAGTTCTTGTCGAGTCTATGAACGAGAGGAGTGCCATACAAACTGGCGCGTGGGCTAATCGTGGAAAGTACACAAGTTGAGTGAGTCATGAGAGGAAGAGTGAGGAGGGGGTGTGTAGGAAATACAACTCGAAACGAGAGACTCACCTCCGCTGCCGTTGTCCAGGAGGAGGAAGGTCATAAGGGCGTAGCGGCTGCCGGTGCTGTTGACGCCCAGACGCTGCAGCGACGCCTCCACCCGCGCTCCCACCACGGGCGACCCTCCGCACCATACCTGTGTGTAAGACGACAGCTTGTCAGTTCGACATCACCTGCTGCTTAACTCTGCATCTTGCCTGAACTGCCACATCAGCGACCTCCACACAACACACACACACACACATCGAGAATGAAGGTAGGGTTTTTACACAGCTTCATCGTCCCTGCTCTTGTCTGGGTGACTTCCAAAGCAAGGGCCTTCGGGTTGCTTGTATGGGGCTCCCGAAACTTCGAGGCTGCACTCCACGCAGGAGCAGGGGAATGATGAACTCTCTCAGGAGCAAGAAAGTCCCGTGTACACATCAGCGACCACCACACACACACACACACACACACACACACACACACACACACATATATATGTATGTGTAAAGTTTTGTATTTCAAATTAAGTATCTAATATTGGTCAAAAAAAAAAAAAAAATGCCGCAAACGCATTATTTTTTTTTTTCTTCGTGTAAGTTAAGGAAGTGGAAAATGATTAGGCATTAGCAGACGCTGGAACGAGTGAACGCACTTTTGTAGATGAAGCAAGACGAGGGTGCGAGTATCATTATCCTCACCCTAACTCATCTCCCAACTTGTGGCAAACCTTAAACGGAGGAGGAGTGGAGAAAAGCTCCAGCCCTGGTGGGGGTTTTGGAATTCCCCACCACACCCCGAGGTATATCCTCGTTGTTCTTCGTCACTTTTTCATCAAAGATTACTGATATATATATATATATATATATATATATATATATATATATATATATATATATATATATATATATATATATATATTGAAGCTTTTTGAGGGGGGGGTAATGTATAATTTGGCCCTTCAATCACAACGGGAATCTCACGCGTCTCTGAGAGGAAACAGGAAGAGGATAGATCCGAAAAGTTAATTACTGTCTTTGGATGCGACAACTCCTGCTATGGATCGGTACGAAACCAGTCATTAGGTGAGAGACGAGGATATTTCGTTTAGCCCTCGTTATCCAGAGGATCATTAAGACCAATTAAAATAATGAGGTGGATGATCCTCTCTCTCTCTCTCTCTCTCTCTCTCTCTTTTCCTGTACGAGGTGAATAGCCTTGCACCGTGGTAATGGCGCTTTGGGGACGGGGTAAGCTGCTGCTTAAGAAGCTTACGACGACGACGACGAGGAGGAGGAGAATACGTGTCCTTATTTCGCTATCTTTCTCACGAGACGGACGGAGTAGAGGGCTGGCATGCACTCTCTCTATCCCTCCTTCCCACAAGCCCGTGTGTGTGTGTGTGTGTGTGTGTGTGTGTGTGTGTGTGTGTGTGTGTGTGTGTGTGCCAGTTGTGTTGGCCAGCCAGGCCACCTCCTCCCCCACCTCAACTCTGCCACCTGATGGTTCTGAACGAACCCAGATGTTCGTCCGCTGCATATGGCCGGGGAGGAGTTGCGCCATCCATACCAGACTCCAACAAGTGTGACGAGACGTCAATGGGCGATTCGTGCAAAAAAAATAAAAGGGAGGGGGGAGGGGGTGAAATTTCCTTCCTCCATCGAACGTAGTTTTATAACAGGATGTGGTTTAATAACCGCACGGGCTTCCCGTTTTCTGTCTGGACAAATTCACGGCGGCGGAGCGATGGTGTATAATTTTCCGAGCCGCCGGTTTACCTCGGGAGTAGGAATTAGTTTGGTGTTGATAAAAAGATATGAATATATATATATTCTTTTTTTATTGTGCCTTTGCCATCGCCCGCTCTCTAGAACGGCATCGCCTGCAGTCTACCACCTCCACTGGCTCACCCCCGTAAGCCTCGCCTCCAGTAATATCCACTCCCTCCCTCCCTCTTCCAACACCACACACACACACACACACACACTTCGTCCTCCCACTTACTCATGTCCACTGGTGCTCTCTCTCTCTCTCTCTCTCTCTCTCTCTCTCTCTCTCTCTCTCTCTCTCTCTCCAGGAGCACCTTTTCATCTCGAAAGGTGTATCGGTTCGCGGGTGGCGACAATCGTTACGGTATGTGAGGTCTGCACACCCCCCCCCTCCCCTCCCCTGAATAATTCACGTTCAACGCACGGTAAAATAACTGAACATTCCGGCCGGCTGTTTGCCCCGGCTCCCGCGCGCGCCGTAACCGACGGTCGGTATCGGGCCATTTAAAAGCGCTATTTACCGACCCCCCGACGACCCCGCCAATTGTCGCGTTACAAGGCCGCCGCAGTTGTTACCCGGCGTTTCCCCTGGTAGTTACAGATGCGTTGTGGCCGTTGACGTGGTTTGGGTCCGCTCCCTCTCCCTCCTCCTCCTCCTCCTTCTTTTCTGCTAGCAAGGAGGGAGGAGGGGGATCGTATACGAAGGGTGGGTGAGTCAGGGAGAGGAGGAGGCGTGGTGGCCGTCGTCTGCTGGCCGTGCTGGCAATATGTGTTTGGTGGTCGGCCCCTAAACGCAGGGCAATCAGGTCCCCCCCTTTAGTTTTAAGAGGGTTACAATTGTCATCGTCGCATTGAAAAACAACGTGTTTGGCGAATACACCCGACCGAGCGGCCGAAATATGTATGAGATTAAGAGCAAAGATAAAATTTTTATTCATATCTATTTTCAGTGGGACGAACGCATTTCCGAAAGTTTAGGGAAAACTGCGATAAATAAATGAGAATATGGATAAAGCTCATAAAAACGAAGAAATACTGTGTAGTCAATGTTCGGTTTTCCTATTATAATTTGTGAGTCCACTTGATAGGTTCTGGAGGATTCTGTCCGACTTAATTTAGCTCATGTGAGCTGAGATCAGACGAAAAATATATGAAAAAAAATATATATATAAGTAGAGGAATTACAAAGTAGTTTCCTAAATGTCTCTGGGATTTAAATACATGATGGATTAGGATATACATAATGGGTCTGGGATATACATAACGGGTTTAGGGATTTATATAGGATGGGTTTGGGGGATATACATAATGGGTTGGGGGATATCCAAGTCGGGTCAGAGGGTATACATGATGGGTTAGTGGTATATATATATATATATATATATATATATATATATATATATATATATATATATATATATATATATATACACATATGAGGGATTAAGGGAGGTATAAGGAGTTTGGGAATATACATGATGGGGTGGGGGGATATACAAGACAGGATGGAGGGTATATACGTGATGAAAATCTTAAAAACAAGACAGTAGGTAAATGCGAGGCGAACTGTGATTAATTCATTATCCCAAATTAATTCAAATGTTTAATTACAGGACCTAATGGCCCTCCCCCTCAAAAGAGAAATTACTTCAGATTCATTTATATACGGGATGATAAAACAGCCCATATAATGAGGTGTTGAAGTAACTGTTCGAAGAATAAAAGCCGGGTATTCCTGTTTCTTTTTCTTTTTTTTTCCCCCAGGCCAAAATCAAACAAACAGACAAACGAGGTCTTTGTTTCAGAGGTGGAGTATAATATGATGAAATGATTCTGAACCTGATCACGATCATGTAAAACATATCATAATGCTCTCTCAAAAGCCCGCAGGTAGGAAACAAATCTGTAGCGAATTATCATGAAAGGCTTGTACACTTAAAATGATAAATGTGAAATATACAACACTGCTTCATCCAGGGAGACTGATACCAAATGAATATGAGGCGCATTGTCAAGGCTATATATATATATATATATATATATATATATATATATATATATATCTTGTGATTATTGAACTGCTTATTTACAGCGCTTAATAGCTACCCCCCCCCCCAAAAAAAAAAAAATAATTTAATCCTAGAGTCGTATTCAGCATAGATCACAGGCCAAAGCTTTAATGAGGTTTTGAAGTAAATCTATTATTCGAAGAACAATGGCAATGAGTACGACACACACACACACACACACACACATATATATATATATATATATATATATATTCAGCTGGCAAAATAAACCCTATAATGAGGTTCTGAAAGCAAACATGTCTTTCAAGGCAAAAGCTGCAAGTCTGTCACTCCAAACCACTCTCTGCTTCAGCACTGGCGTATAACATGGAGTAAAGACTTCCATACTTGAGATGATGATGTAAAAGTGCCGGTGTATCACACCCTTCATAACTGTGGTCGTTCTTCCAAACGAGGAGGAGAAGATGCTGTGTACTTCTAGTATATTACGTGTGGGTAGCGAGATCTCGCTCCAGCCTACCAGAAACCGTCGAGAAATCTTCAATTCTTTAACGGTACACGTCCCCTTTCACGTGCTTGGGGTGTATTAAGCCGTTTTAACCAACGACCAGAAGAAGGTGCGAAGTTTCTTTGATTGGGTATTTATTAAAAAAAATATAAAACAACTATGGAAAGAACGCTCGTCCATGATGGACACTTGTAAATTCGCTGGTAAACTAGGGCGTTCGGTGTTAATCCTAGAGCATTTTGGTGGCGGTAACTTTTCGGGGTCGTTGGCGAAACGAGGGTTCCAGGGTCAAACAAGGAGGGGTGCTGGAAAAGGGGGCAGAGGAATGGGTGGCCTGGAACACAGGGGGGGGGGGGGATGGGTGGTGGTCTGTGGTGGCAGTCACAGGCAGTTAACGCTGGCACGGAGGGGAAGGGGTTGCCCGATCCCCACATTTGTGGCGGAGTTACAGGTGTTTGGACGGGGTGTTGGTGGGTCGTTGTTGCTGGGTCACCGGCACTAATGTTAGTCGTAATGACTGGCCGAAAGTTACGACAGGAAATGAAGTAGACTGAGCTGGTATCTTACTGTAAGTCGTCGCCCCCCACCACCGTGTCGGATTTTAAGTCGCCCCCCCACCACCACATCGGATCAAATAAAAGGCATTGTACTATTGGGCTAAAAACCTCTCGCGAGTTACGGTAAACTACAGTGCTGTACGAAGTACTCTTCTGGTGGTGGTTCACTGCCTCGAGTCGGTAGATGGAGTTCGTGCTGAAAGGCTGGGGATTCAGTAATGCCCCCTACCCCCCCTTTTCTTTTCAATGACTTCATGACCTTCAGCATTCACACACACCATCAGCCTCCGGTTTACTTATTCAGCGACCTGAGTTCACTTGTCAACGTCTCTCCCGCCCACAACGCTGTGGGTGTTTTGCACGTGTAAACGTATCTTATATACTACTGACGAAGCAAGGGAATCCTGTGGCTGTGGGACCTTTACGAACAACACGACGCGACTTTACAGAGGAAAAAATAAATACCGAGAGCCACGCTGAACCACACAGGACACGAGAAGAGTCTTATAATTTGCCTCGTTCTGACATATCCAGTGTTATGATAAATGTATGTGCTTCTCCGACGCCGATATGAACTTTACGTCGGTCTTGTTTGTACCCCCCCCCCCCAAACTCCCTCACTTAATGTAAAAAAAGTTTTTTTTTAAAAAAAAAAGGTAGTGAGAGCAGGCAACCAGTCAGGTGTGTTGTGTGTGTACCCCCGCATATCGTCGTCCGGTGCGGGGGTGTTACATAACTTCGATGTTTACCGGTCGATTATCGTAAATCCATTGAGAACTTTTTTCTCCAAGTATAGGGCAGATTTAAGCTAACTCGCATGGCTCACATTGGGTCTATTTTCTTACGGGAGGATTATCTTCTGTTGTATTTGCGAAATTACCATGGCTTTTGAGGCTTTACGTTATAATATCAGCCTCGAAATACTGATTGCAGTATCTGCTAACGGAGTCTATCACTCTTCGTGTGTAAATCGGAAATGTGAACAAATAGATTTAAAAAAGAAAGAGGATGATGGTGCGCTGTTATCAATTCTCTGTCTCTCAGGGGCCGTGAATCATAAGTACCACTGGTAATCTTGCTGGTAGAGTTGGCCCTCTCGTTGATTGCAACACCAAACCTGATATTGTGGGATGCACTGGAGGTTTGTGTGGTCGCCAGCATCAATATTCACGCCAGCTTCCGTGGCTTTATTTTGCATGTATTACTGGAAACTGACGAGTCAAAATGCTCCTGTATTGTAAATAGTGTTCAGCGTATTGGGTATTGCTGCAGCACCGAAAACTGGCCACGCTTTTTACACAGCACCGACAGAGTTTGGTGGGTTCTCTTACACTCCTTCCGTACGTTACTGTGGTAAGACGAATGGGATGGTCACACGTGCGCCGTGAGAACGTCTATGGTCCTAGAGCGATCATGATCCGCTGAAGAAGGGGATTCGGGTCATCTCGATCGGTGATTCAATAACATCATTGTCCGCCTTAATGACCCCTGCATTCAATGGGGTTAAAGGCGAAAGACCCAACCAAACATAGTACATCAGAGGAACACACACACAGTGAGGATGCGTGTGCTCTTAGAATTACCCTTAACGTCTGAAGAAGGTGTCAAAAGACTTTTCGTCTGTCGGATGTAACATGACGATGACGACGTGCATGACCCTGGCAGTTGAAAGGCCTAAAGCCCGAACAACCAATCAACCAGCAGTAAATAGAGACGCGAGTTGCGAGTGACCCGTACGTCGACGCCTTCGTCCAGAAATCGCTGACGGAAAATGCAATTCCTTCTGCATCTGGCGGACCTCCGAAAAGTGCGGGACGTTTATGCACGTAAACAAAACTGGAATCTTGCGATTATATGCAAATCCAAAGCTTTCCACGACCACCAGTATCCTTTATGGGCTTTTTTTTCCTCTCTCTCTAGGAAGGTTTTTGCACAAGTTTGAGGGCAGAAGACTCTTGATAGGATTGGAATTAACAATATAAAGGTTTACGCCATGATCCTTTGTTCCTAATAACCCCAGGCTAGCTTGTGTCCTTCCTTCACATACCTGCTAACTACTTATACCTGTTAACTTCAGCGGTAAAATTCAGACAAAACTAACTTCCTTAAGCTATAACACGAACGTCTGAATCTACGGGACGCAAACTTGAGCGTGGCAACTACAACGAATTACATCCTGAATTCATTTTCTTTTCCTATTCATTTGTAGGTTGAAAATGAGAGACACTGTTTACGGTGGCGTCGTCACCTTCAGGCCACCGGGGGTCATGCACAGCCCTTATCAGACTAGAGGCACGCGCCTTCCCTTAAGGGTCAGGTGAAAGGGGCCACGCCAGTACATCTGAGGGGTCGTCACATCATTCGTAGGGATCGTACACAATCTACCACTCTTTATTCATAATCATCCCAGGAACAATGCAATGTTACCCGAGGCCTCTTGCAGCTCTAGGCGGCACGACTCTCAGAAACGGGGAAATGTAGACTCCTCTGGAATGATCAATCTTTGACGACACTGTACCAACCCACGACACAGCTTTGCCAACGGTGAGTTTTCACTCTCGTGACAACCTCTTGCAGGCGAAGCCTGGCGATATCCACCTCCTCAACAAGGCGTAAACACAATCGAGCAAACACCCAACCAATACGGTAAACAAATGTCCCTAAACATTGCGCTGTTATAACAAACAAAACTTTTAACGGACATAAATATGGTCTACAAACTTGCGTAAACATTCCGCAGCCAAACATTTGTGAACTATATACCCAGCAGTGCTCAGGCGTCAGAGAAATTGCATAATTAATTAAATTAAATGTGTTAACACCGCCGTTTATTCACACGCCTGCTGGCTGTGAGTGGTGAAGTTGGTGGTGAGGCTGCTACTGTGTAGCAAGGACCGGTGAGGTAGATGGTGATTGGTGAGGTCTGTGAGTACTGATGAGACCGATGGTGACTGGTGAGGTCTGTGAGTATTGGGGAGGCAGATGCTAACGGGTAAGCTTTATGAGTTCTGGTGAGACTGATGGTGACTGGTGAGGTCTGTGAGTACTGGTGAGGCTGATGGTAACTGGTGAGGTCTGTGAGTACTGGTGAGGCTGATGGTGACTGGTGAGGTCTGTGAGTACTGGTGAGGCTGATGGTGACTGGTGAGGTCTGTGAGTACTGGTGTGGCTGATGGTGACGGGTGAGGCTGAGCTAGCACGAGTGGCTGGGTCTGTCAGTGGCAGCTAAAGCCAGTGTAGAGACCGGCAAGGGTTCGTGAGGCCAGAAGTTTGTAGCCTGGCTCCTTACTGATTACGGTGAGGGCAGTGGTCTGTGGTTACGGTGGGGGCAGTGGTCTGTGGTTACGGTGAGGGCAGTGGTCTGTGGTTACGGTGAGGGGCAGTGGTCTGTGGTTACGGTGGGGGCAGTGGTCTGTGGTTACGGTGGGGGCAGTGGTCTGTGGTTACGGTGGGGGCAGTGGTCTGTGGTTACGGTGAGGGCAGTGGTCTGTGGTTACGGTGAGGGTAGTGGTCTGTGGTTACGGTGAGGGAAGTGGTCTGTGGTTACGGTGAGGGAAGTGGTCTGTGGTTATGGTGAGGGCAGTGGTCTGTGGTTACGGTGAGGGCAGTGGTCTGTGGTTACGGTGAGGGCAGTGGTCTGTGGTTATGGTGAGGGCAGTGGTCTGTGGTTATGGTGAGGGCAGTGGTCTGTGGTTACGGTGAGGGAAGTGGTCTGTGGTTATGGTGAGGGAGGTGGTCTGTGGTTATGATGAAGCCAATAATTAATGGATACAGTAGTGGTAAGGTCGAATTTACTTGCTTTCCTCCTGTCTGTCATCGCTGGAATTATAATGTTTTGTTCGTTACACGGGTCTCCATGTGTCTGGTAACGATGAGGGTCATAAAAAAATGCCCACAGCAAATCTGATGCGACCCCGAGGGTCGTTTAGATCCATCATCCCCCGCTAGGTCCCATCGGGTCATGACCCTTGCAATGCTTCAACGAAAGTATAGCCTCGTGACCCCAAAAGGTAATCATTTGTCAGTATTTTATGAGGTTCATTTTTTTTTTCTTTTGGTTTCCCCGAAACAAGCTATTAGGCCAAAACGGATCTGAAAATCTAACATTAAAACGAGATTTACACACACACACACACACACACATATATATATATATATATATATATAAGAGAACAATACATTAGACAGTAAATATGAAAACTGGAACCATTTTGCGCTTTCTACCGAACATATTTCTTAAATATTTGAACATGACGAAATTGAGCCGAAATGTAATTCACAAGAAGCAGTTACTGCGAACAACAGGCTACTGCCGCGCGAACTCAACACGTCGGAGTCTACGTGAGGGTCTTCATACCGATGCGATCAGTTGAGGTCGGTGGAGTTCGGAAGTCTACGTGAAGGTCTTCATACCGATGCGATCAGTTGAGGTCGGTGGAGTTCGGAAGTCTACGTGAAGGTCTTCATACCGATGCGATCAGTTGGGGGTCAGTGGAGTTCGGTAAGATCGGAGGCGTCATTATAGTCCCCACCTTAGTTTATGTCGCTCGATTTTCGCCAAGGCTGAGCCTCAACCTGTCGGATCCAAGACGCAAACTTTCCGTGTGTGGCAAGCAAGACTCTTGTCAGATCTGCTGAAGAAGGCGCCAACGTTGGGCTGCATTGCCTTAAGAAGTACTATCGTTCCATGGCTAATGCCCGTTCATTAATGCTATGGAATACTTCCTTTATGTTATGATTAGCATCTGTGATGTAATGGTATGGAATAATAGTAATACTGCCAATACCATCGTGTTTACCTTATGGTTGTATCATACTGCATCTCTGTTCATCATTCCACCCAGTAAACCGAATAGTCAATTCTATGTACAATACCTGGCACAATATATCACATTCTGCACAGAGCGTATGGTTTAAAAATGAAGAAAATACGGGAAAAACAAACTATTAGTTGAAATCTGGTATCAGTTTCGACAGGACTCTGAAAACAAAAACACTGCTGTATGTCAACACATGCCTTCACTTTCCGCGCTCCGGTTCATTTGTGATGTAATTCAACAGCTGCGTTGCTCGTATGAATTTACGATAATAATCATATTAGTCCGAGAGGTCAATTTATACATACACAATATAACGGGCTTTCGAAGAATCTCTCAGTACACTGTTGTGGGGGGCCTCGATAGTGCGGTCAATTTTCATTAATTATTCAGTGTAGGATTATTGGGGAACATGGAAATTCCCCTCTGGCAAATCCCTTCATTCGGAACACTTGTTTTAGTAGGCAACGGCAAGAATATTTCAATACCGGATTTGCATCCGACGTTGGTGCAAATTCAACCATGTCCCCCCCCTCTTTTTTTTTTTAAGGGGGGAGGCCGCAGCGATACTATGATAATTCACGTTTTACACCCTGAATTATAGGAATTCCATTAAGGAAACGGGGAGAAAATTGGGTGCCACAGGTCGCTTCAGAGCTGAAACAGGCCTCCGTGTCAGAAAGCTGAGCTGCTAGCTACAACTTCAGCCTCCGCAAGGCATACATAAGTTTGCAATAAGAAAAAAAAAAGATAATAAAGCCACGTTTAAAGACGGGATCCATCCCTGGCAGCGATCATAACCTGAACAACTGTGACACGTTGAGATCTCGTGAACCGTGGTCAAAGGACTCCGTGACAGGAGAAGGTCGAAGAAGACGCACCAGATGATACCTTTCTCAAATCTGTTTATACACGTGGCCTGGCTTGAGACACTAGGCATGTAAATGTCCCAAGAACAAAGGGGTTCTTGCATGAGTTACTGCATTCCTTACCGGTCAGGGTTGGTTCAAGCAGGGTGGTTTATCCGGGATGAACAAATGCGGCTTCAGCTGTCCTTGGACAAAATCCAAAGGTCCTAAAATTCGCCTTACGGAACACCAGGATTTGCCACTGACAACTGACTGACTCGTACCAATATCTTTGGTACATCAAACAGCTTAGGTTGGCTTTGCACTAAATATGAAACAATCGGCGACTTCTGGAGGTCTGAGCAAATTTGAAATCAGTGCACCTGAAGTGACTGGTGAAATGACTTTAATCAAATGAAGATGAAAATACTGATTGCATCCCCAAGGATGATGTGTAGGAACGGTTAAAATTGGCTGATGAAATCTCGACCCTCAGTTCACTTTAAATATGGTGATGAAATATTAAAAAGGGCCACCTTCTGACCTCCGTTCACTTTAAATTTGGTGACAAAACATCAAAAAGGGCCATCTTCTGATGATTGCTACAAAATTCTCTTGACTGTAGTTATCACGACATCTGAGATCCTAACTCGCTCTTATATCCCTTCTCTTCCCTGTCGACATCCCGACCTCCACCTCAACCCGTGTCTCTGAGAAAGCGCTGTTGATTTCCACTGTCGAGGTTAATCTGCCTTTTACACCGTAGTAAACAAGCTTATACACGATGTTAAACTCTCGTCCTGTCTCAAGTGACTTTTCTTATGTGACAGATGGGGGGAGGGGGTTACAGATGGAGAAGAGGCTGAACAGACGAGACGAAGTTGAGAAACAAGACACTTGAAAAATGAAACATGATTCAGGTTTTATTCAAGTGTCAGCAGTTTGATGATTATGTAGTCTGGCGTTTGAATCCTTTTTTTCACATGGCGTATTAAGGTGTTCTTGCGCGCGCTGGTTTCATCGCTTAACTAGGATAAGAAAACTGAACTCTTGTGTGTGGCAAATAGTGAGTGGTGCTCTGCTGGGGATTTGAGGATCTGAGGGAACTAAGCGTAGTCCATGGTTGGGTCTGTCTCTTGATCACAGACATGTTCAAGTTTTTTTCGCTGTCTCTCAGATTTTGCCATACCATTATGCTGCCTCTCATACACGTGTGCCAGATGGTTTCATGTTAAAGTCGTCGATGTTATTCTTCTGTATTCTTTTTGGACGGAATATTTCCGTCTCACGGATCTCAAGAGTCTTTGCAGTACGAGTATGCGCGATCTGAAGGCCATGTGGGTGAGGTTAGTTTATAAGGTACAATATCAAACCCCGTAATGACGGTGTGTGGCTTCGTGCTTAGCAGCTCCTCTGATGTACGTACGTTTCCACTGTATCATTATACTCTTATGTTCACTCTTGATGGGGCCACTTTACAAGTCTTTCATGCTTCATTTTTCAATCACTTTCATAATTTCTGAATTTGAACAGGGTTGGCGTATACAGAGAATGCGTCGTTGCACAGTGGCATCTGTGAGTCGTCGTTTGTCCACGTTGATGCTCTGAACTAAAGGGGATACTGTCTGCTCCCCCGTAGGTCGTAAACAGCGACGGCGACAGTGCGTGGCCTTGCAGGACCCCAGTGAGGAAAGGCTGTTGTGGCAGTACGTGGCCAAAGGAAGTTGCTCAGTCGAGTCTCTCGTTAATAATCTGGTATACCCAGGCGTAGCGGTTTACACTGGAGGCCTCTCGTCCACACCTTGTCAAAAGGCTCTCCCTATGTCTCTTTCTGTTATTGTATTGTGCGGGGGAATAGTACAGCCAACCCCCCACCCTCCCATCCCCTCCTCCTCTGCTGGTACGAACCTGCAACGCAACAAACCCAGCCATGTGGGGCGAACTTATGAAAGTGTCGACCTCTGGTTGCGTGGGCTTGCGACATAACAAGCGCTGCTGGCGGTGTGGACGTGCGTTATAACAGCTTCACCTTGTCACGGAGAACGATCGGTTTATGAAATATTCTCGTATATCATTCACAAATATGGGGCGGATGGTATGTCGCGTACTTAACGCGAGGAAAAAAAAAGAAAAAATAGCGGTGTGAATGATGTGTGGTGGAATGAGTCATCGTGGGTCATACTGGCCGTGTGGCACAGGCAGGTACTGTGCACTACATGGTGCCACAGTGTGCCACTATGTACTGCACGGTGCCACAGACCTGCCACTGTGTACCACATGGTGCCACAATAAATGCCACTATGTTCTACACTATGCCACAATCAGCTACTGCGTACTGCATGGTGCCACAATCAGCCGCTGTGTACTGCACGGTGCCACAGTCTTTCCTTCATGTAGTATTAAGTGTCAAAGTCTGATGAAATGTGCTCTGTGGTGCCACAGTCTGCCAAACAACACAGTACTACAGTGTGAGATAATATGTACCAGTTTACTGAGTCATTTGTTCGGTCTTTACAACTCGCCTATTTCAGGCACTACTTTTACCACCCATGAGATACCATTATGAGCCTAGCTTTTGCGCAGCCAGGCTCCGTGCTCGTACACGGGCAACGGGGCTTCCTTTTGTTGACGCAAGGGAACATCGCCTTCGCTAAGTTTACCCCGAGAAACACGTTTTCTTTACTTAATATCGTAAAACCGGAACTTTCCTTAATGAATTACTTATTAGGTCCAGTTTTGCTGCAGTTTGCGATTTATGGATGAAATTATTTATCTCGCACGTTGGTTACTGTGCGTCGACATGCATATATCTCATCGGTCACGAACAAAGTAAGGGTACTGGAATTCTATTGAAGATTCTAATACTGTATTCTAAATACTGTGATCGCGCGCGCGCGCGCGATCACAGAAAAGTATAATAGGCAAGTGTACCCTAATCTCCAAACCCTCTCTCTCTCTCTCTCTCTCTCTCTCTCTCTCTCTCTCTCTCTCTCTCTCTCTTTCTCTCTCTCTCTCTCTCCAGCGAAAATGCACACCACGG
Source organism: Panulirus ornatus (assembly GCF_036320965.1). Taxonomy (NCBI): domain Eukaryota; kingdom Metazoa; phylum Arthropoda; class Malacostraca; order Decapoda; family Palinuridae; genus Panulirus; species Panulirus ornatus. Next base: position 12,353,890 of record NC_092291.1, read on the forward strand.
TTAAGCGACGTCCGTAAAATCTGGAAACGGAAACGAGCTGAAATGTATCCAAATAACAAGTAATACAAGAACACGGTTCGCGCGAATACCTCTGAGGACAAACCCTACCTCCCGTCACTATCCAAATTCAGATGAGACGATTCATCATCAGTACTGGGGTGAGGAAGCTTTTATCCCCGTTAATGAAGCTTTGAACCCGACTAATTGAATTTCGGACTCCAGCAGACGAGCTCGGTACCCGCGTGCAGAAAACCCTCCCTCCCTGGGCCTCGGTGCTGCTATGCAGAGCCAAGATGTCGCTCTGCATGAAAAAAGAAAGGACACCTTGTCATCTGTCGACTCTTAAGAGACGCACATCGCGTTACCTTCCCTCACTACCTCTCCTGCTGGCATTTTGGGTGGAGGAGGGGCGTGTTCTCAGTGACCACACACACACACACACAACACAAAACACCACTACCTTCACAGGTCCCAGCGAGTCTGTCTGTGATACAGACCATTTTGTTGTTCAGTTCGCCGAGTGCTTTTTTTTCTTGTCTGGTGCGCGACGGATACCGTCACGCTAGAGAACCCGGCCTTTTTTTTTTTTTTCTTTTGTTTCAACACCTGGCGGCAAAACGAACGGACAAGTTTCGAAACAGCTCATCTCAAGCGCTGGCGATTTTATCGCTGAGCTTATAGAAATGACTGCAGGAATACCTGACGGTGTCTTGGAAGAAAACGAATACCCAGAAAAAGCGCACACACACACACACACACACACACACACACACACACATATATATATATATATATATATATATATATATATATATATATATATATATATATATATATATATATTTGAATGACTCTTGACAATGGGTTGGCACCCTGAACCGGACTTGCAGCTGGGTTGGTTTGGGCTGGAGTTGATTGGCCGTTTATTTAGTTAAACGAAACTTGATGGCAAAATGCAAGCAGTGTATGCTAGGAAAGCCAATTTTGTTCACTGTGGACTACAGCGTTCAATTTAACGCAGGGGAAAATACGCAGTTGCAGCCCCAACATCTACGTAGTGATATATATATATATATATATATATATATATATATATATATATATATATATATATATATATATATATATATATATAAACAAGGGAGTGATTGCACGTAATGCTAGCAGGGGTTGCAATCGGAATGTCTGATGACTTCATGGCGGTGGCGTGTTTAAAACGTCATACTGGTTTTAAGGATACAGGAAACGAAGTGCGAGAAAGAAGTGGTGACAGTGGGTGAGTTTCAAGGAGTGGAGGGTGTTTACGGAAGCAGAAGTGAGGCATGTAGAATGCGGAAGACGGTGAGCTGGGAGTGAGAGGGAGAAAAATGGTAGAGTGGTGAGATGAGGAAGCAAGACTTCAGTTCAAAGAGAAAGGTATAGCAGAGAGGGTATAGACTGGGAAGGAGTAAGAGTAATTGGGAGGAGTACATGATAAAGCGACAAGAGGTTAGTGGTAAGGTGCAGTAGCCCCTGCCCTTTTGCACGTCTTGCAAGAATGATGCTACTGAACCCCCTGGTCTGCAAGGTGCACGACTGTATGAACTGATCCATCCCCTGAGAATTCACTTAACTGATGACGTATACTTTCCTAGACTTTAAATTCATTCGACTTCTTTCGGATATCTCATTTAACGAATTTTATTTCCATTGAAAAAAAAACAAAAACACCTAAGGTAAATGCCTCTCAGGGTGCATAATTGAGCCAACAAAGTCTTTGGCATTTACTTAATGGGCTGCATAATTGAGCCCATAAAATTCTCCATGACTTTGCAGAGAAACTGATTCAAAAGATGATGACCCTCCCTAATGACTTCATATCTAAGGACTTCTTTGTCTTCGGCTCTGAAAAAAATGAATGACTTCTCAGGAAGACACAGGTTATAACACATGGTATTCCGATTAATACCCAAATATAGGCGCAAATAAATCTATCAAAATAACGCGTTTCTTAATACCATCAACAGACTCAAAACTTTTACACTTCGTGTGCCAGTGTTCCCACTCCTTGAAACCTCCTCACCTTCCCTCGAACGGATTTCTAATCTAAGAACGATAAGATGTATAACTGGACAGAGATAACACCCGGTGTCATGCCTGGGTGCTGTAATGGAGGCACAATTGGACCAGACCGACAATTTAAAAGGTTGTTCATTACGAGCGGTGAACTGGGGTGGGAGGACCCGTCCGTTCGACCCGGCGTATCGTGGCGTGGTATGTTTGGCTGTGGCAGCTAATTATAAATATTCCAGGGGTATAAACCATTGTAATAGCATGTACAGCCAGACGGTGTGCCTACACAGCCACTCAACGAACGGAGGTACCACCAAGTGGAGACTCCTTCGCGCATGCGTACATTAAATGATTTTTTGTACCGCCTTCGTGACAACCAGGTGACTGGATCTATGGCAAATATAGAGTTGTTACAACGCCATATGAAGCGACTGACGGTAAAATCTACTTGACAAGCGTTGTGAAGGAAGTGTTATTGGAGTAAAAGGTTCAAGCCGGTCTGTCTGCCACGATTACCGACACTGGGAATCGCGTTTGGTATGTGAAAGTTAAATTAGTTTTCGTTTTGGCAAACTCTGTACCACTGGTCCTCGTTCATAGCTTCTAATTTAATTACTATACAATTGTTATACATTTCAAGGATTCCCCCCTTTAATGGGGCATCTGCAGTTTCGGGGTTGCACTCCACGCAGAAGCTGGGAAGTTTTGGACTCTTAATGAGCGAGGAGGTTCTCGACTGTGTTCCTTTCTATCCACTGACGACGTTGTAGCCTTGTCGCTTGCGCTGTATCCACCTGCAGGCGGCGTCAGTTAACATCAATATATACATACATACATACATACACACACACATACACACACACACACACACACACACACACATATATATATATATATATATATATATATATATATATATATATATATATATATATACGATAAATAGATAATATAGATAGATATATAGATAGATAGATAGATAGATAGATAGATAGATAGAGAGAGAGAGAGAGAGAGAGAGAGAGAGAGAGAGAGAGAGAGAGAGAGAGAGAGAGAGAGGAGGGAACCACTCCTTCAAAAGGTCTCTAGCAGTTCTAACGATCGTCATCTACCCCTTCGTGGTGGCTCTGGTCGGGGAAACAGCAGCCAACCTGCTGCCAATATCTTAATCGTCCTAAAGAGCCTTTTTACAGAGACAGTCGCGGGCCACTCGTGATTGGCCTGCGGACTGATGGTGCTCAGCGGCGATTGGCGAGAGAGAGAGAGAGAGAGAGAGAGAGAGAGAGAGAGAGAGAGAGAGAGAGAGAGAGCGTGTGGCGTCGGGAGTTGCAGCGGGCAGTGCTTACCGCAACGGCTCCGACGCAAAGCCGTCCATAATCGGTTTACATAAAATCCCCCTGAACACTCCCGGCGCAGTCTGAGTTATTTCTTTATGGTAAATCAAATAATAACTTGGCATATCTCTACTCTAGCGGTAGCAATTCACCAGAGTACTTACAATGTCAAGATTACGTATTAGTTTACTTTAAATTACATTATTCTAAGTAATTCATTATATCTATTATCAGTACACAACATTCCATAATATTAGATATTTCAAGTACACAATATTCCATAATATTAGATATTTCAAGTACACAATATTCCATAATATCAGTATGTTACTATCAGTACACAATATTCCATAATATCCATTACGTCCTACATATACATCGAAACCATTCGAAAGTAAACCCCATTTGCTGAAATCACCATTACGTGACTGAAGACCTAATTAAGAGATGACGTAAGATAATCATTTTTTTCCTAAGGTTACCAAAAACTGTGTGTGTGTGTGTGTGTGTGTGTGTGTGTGTGTGTGTGTGTGTGTGAATATAATCCATAATCGAAGAGCTGCTGAGACGAACGCCCGGAGCATTACCTAACCGCTGGCTGTGGTGAATCTAAGCGGGTGGCTCACTTGTGGTAGACTCGTAGGTGACAGTGTGTGTGTGTGTGTGTGTTCCGTTTTCTATTCAATCCCAACGAACGAAAATGCTCGATGGGGTAACACGGACTCTTTTTTTTTTTTTTCTCCCCTCCCTCCCTGCCTCGTGGATGGATGGGCTAAGGAGTGGGATTAGGTGTGGAGTGGGCTGGGGAGAGCGGGCTGGGGTGGTGGTGCGTGGATGTCGAGGCTGGGTGGGTGAGTGGGCAGGAGGTAATCAGCCTCACAGGCGGGGTGCTACCTGAAGGAGCGAGACGCTTTGTGGTAGAGGGGCCTTAGCGAAAGGAAGCCTCCCCCGGCGCGGACCAGCCACCACACTCTGAATGGGGAAAATGACCTGAGCGAAACATGGAATATATATATATATATATATATATATATATATATATATATATATATATATATATATATATATATATATATATATATTTATTGTGGTGTCGTCTCACACGACCCGGTTTTACCTCCCAGTTCCAAAGAGCATCACTCCCGCCAGCTGGTGGCGAAGGGCCTTACACGTCTCCCTCCCTTGTACACGCGTAAGCCATCATGGCTACATGAGAGAGAGAGAGAGAGAGAGAGAGAGAGAGAGAGAGAGAGAGAGAGAGAGAGAGAGAGAGAGAGAGAGAGAGAGAGGACCGAGATCATCATCCACACAAACAAAGCAGCGGGAGATTGTTGTTGTGAACCCAGAAAAAGGGGCCAGATCATAAAACAGTGAACACACACACACACATTCACACTAACACACACACACACACACACATTCACACTAACACACACACACACACACACACACACACACACAGAGGTGTTGGCCACAAAGGATATGTGTGTGTGTATGTGTGTGTGTGTGTGTGTGAAGAGAGAGAGAGAGAGAGAGAGAGAGAGAGAGAGAGAGAGAGAGAGAGAGAGAGAGAGAGAGAGAGAGAGAGAGAGAGAGAAGCGGGGGGGGGGGTAATTTAGCACGACCTGTTACAACACAAACTTGTGTCACAAAGGAAGCGGAAGGAGAAGTTGGGCTTTGAGTTGGTTTGTAACCCGAGGTAATTAAGTGCATTAAGTGTCCGAGACAAAATTTCTGGGCCATAGTGAGACGGCTTTCATCGCTCCTCCCTCTCTTTGTTCACGGCGAGATTACTCTTGTTTACCCGAGCCCACTGCTCTCTCTCTCTCTCTCTCTCTCTCTCTCTCTCTCTCTCTCTCTCTCTCTCGTATTTTCCATTATCTCTGCTTTGTGCTCCGTGTCTCTCTCTCTCTCTCTCTCTCTCTCTCTCTCTCTCTCTCTCTCTCTCACTCTCGGCTATTCTTTCTTACGTTCTTTTTTGCCTAGAGAGAGAGAGAGAGAGAGAGAGAGAGAGAGAGAGAGAGAGAGAGAGAGAGAGAGAGAGAGAGAGAGAGAGGGCCACAGCTCTCGCTCTCCTCCAAAGTCTCTTACTCGTAAACAATCTTGAATTACGCACCATCCAGAGTAATTATTTCTTGGTGTGGATGTCTGGGAGCGCCTCGTGATGCAGATTAAGCGACGCTATAAATTATCCCAGTCATTACGGCAGGCTACAAGTTAAGGGCATTAGCATGTAAAATATAAATCCTGTCAGGAGAGAGGGAGGTGTGTCGCCAGGAGACGACAGGGAACCCCGCTGAACGGCCCTATGCTTTTGTCTGTGCCTGATATTTTCTCCTCGCTCCCGCGTGACGTCTGCGTACGTTCAACGGTGTTAAGTCTCTCTGTCACCTTCGTCTGTCTGCTGTCAGTATATCGTCCGTGGACAGAAGACCAAAGCTCTTTGGGGGAGGGTTTAGCGACAGCTGCTGCCGAGACAACGCCACTTCAGCGGCTGTTAAAGTGTAACTCCCTTGGCTCAGGTTGCTTCCTGCTCTTTCCGCTTCATCTCAGGCGTAACACTCGACGACGTATTGTAACTCGCCCAATCCGCAACGCGGTCTTGTGAACTCCAGATTGTCATGTGGCGAGCGCGCTACGCGTTAGGCCCTTTTGCCTTTCGGCAAAGTATCCTCTTTAAGTATCTATAAGCGGTCTCTCTCTCTCTCTCTCTCTCTCTCTCTCTCTCTCTCTCTCTCTCTCTCTCTCTCTCTCTCTCTGTAATGAAGGGGTAACCGAAAGCTTTAGCATAAGTTTTCCGATACGTTTGAGCGGACGCCGCGTACGGATGTTCTCGTTGAAAGGGCCGTGGTAAAAGCCATCTCGTCACGGCAATCGGTGGGGGCGATTGTGAGTATAGGTAGCGCGCAAAATACCTGGCAATCGGTGGGGGCGATTGTGAGTATAGGTAGCGCGCAAAATACCTGGCAATCGGTGGGGGCGATTGTGAGTATAGGTAGCGCGCAAAATACCTTAAGAGCTTATTTCTAATCAGTACCGTTTAGGAGTGTGTAAGGAACAGGTACACCACTGGGGACTGTAAATCACAAGGGAACCCGATGAATGGGACAAGAGAGGCGGGACGAGAGTGCATACGTATGGGTGTGGGTGGGTTAGGAAGGGTTTGTTGCGTTAATTTCTCAGTCGGAGCTAAAGTAACGTTAATATATACTGTGGCTCATCAATCGCGTGTTAGCTGTAAGGGCCTTACTCGTACAAATAAAACTGGTACGACTAAAAGACGTTTTTTTCCCCCCCCGTTATTTTTACCAAAATCAGTAAAGCGAGGAGCAAGCCAATATATAATACATCACTGACGAGTACAATGGTTTGGGACGAGGATGGGCGTCCAGCGCAGCACAGCTAACACTGTGTCCATCACTTTGTTCTGACCCTGGGAATCTGTTGTTGCTCTGCGGGGGCAAACGTTCCCCTCAGTATGACAAAAGTACGATATACAAATAACAAATGCGATATATACGAGAGTGGCTGCAAGCTGTATGCACGAAGGGGGGAAAAAAAAGGAAAAAAAAATATATAGATAAATGTCACCTGAATAAAGGACTGTCAGGCGGAATCAAATCCTATAAAATCACAGGTACGATGTGATACGACTGTATTCTGCAGCTCCTGGTGATGATGACAAGCTCACGTACCCCATAACTGGAATCACCGTCAAGGCAAACTTTTTTTTTTAAGAGTAAATCTGACCAGCGTTGTGTACGTTGCGGCCCAAATCCTCATTTTCAGCAGGAGCATCGCCTCACAGATTGCCCGAGGACGATACGCTACACTAAGAATGTACTACTTTATAGTGAACCGTATCTTTGGATCCCCCCCTTTGGTTTTGTTTCGTCTTATTTTTCCACGCGTTGCTCCTCACTCCACCCGTCGCGTGTCGCGTCTGGCCGGGAGACATCACAACGCTTCTGTTACGTGAACTGTGCACTGAACAGCATCTTTCGTGGTTATATGGAAGCCACGACCTCCATCCCCCAGCCCACCGTCCACCTCCGGGCCTGCAAGTCGGACCTGGATCATTCCACGCGACGGAACGCGATGTCAAATTACTACCGTGTACTTCATAAGCGACAGGTCATCATAGAACCGTGCGAGTGAACATTATGCTCATGTTGACGTACGCGGGAGACCAATGCCCTCTCCCGATGATGCCTTGGCGGCGGCCGTCTTATGGAAGTACTGGTGAAGAGATAAGAGATATAGATAGGTAGATAGATTGACAGGTAAACAGACAGGTAGATAGATAGACAGACAGGTAGATAGATAGATAGATAGATAGATAGATAGATAGATAGATAGAGAGAGAGAGAGAGAGAGAGAGAGAGAGAGAGAGAGAGAGAGAGAGAGAGAGAGAGAGAGAGAGAGAGAGAGAGAGAGAGAGAGAGGGAGGATCCTCAGCACGTATGAGCCATGAAACATGGCATACGAGTGGCAAATTGGTCTTTATTGAATTTTATATTAAAGAGCGTTTTGTGCAATTACTTCTTTTTTTTTTTTTCTCTTTGATGCCGCGGTTACCGACCCTGACTGAAGTCGTTAAGTATGCCGACTCCCCTTCCCCCCACATGGAGGAATATACCGAGTATACCAGATATAACTATGCTCTTACTGGTGGCAGTATACCAAGAACGCGTCATCCAGTGTCGCATGCAGTGGTGAGCACTTCGATTATCTCACCATGAAGTTATAACAACATACAGAGGTTAGGTCAAAAAGGGCAGGCCATCAAGGGTTCATGGGAGACATACACTTGCGGCACGACGACTTGTGAAAGCGTAGGCAAGACCGCGGCTTGTTTCGTCCATTACACGAAGGTCCTCCAGTCAAGCTTACCTTGCGTGCCTGAAAGGCACTGCCTTCACAGAAACCCGTTCCCCGAAGCAGTGAAAGCACAGTATCTACTTTGAAAAGCCCAGTCTCGTATGAACTACCTATTCTTCAGCAGTTTCCTTTCTTGTGTGAAGTGAAAGACAACATACAATCCACGGAACTGCACTACCTCCCCATCTTTCTGGCCCTGGGCAATCCCAGGGGATAACGAGCGTCTACAGTCACAACAGACGGTGAGGATAATACACCGGGTCATCATCGGAACTCAAGAGGAACATTACTACTTTTAAGTTCAGTGGTGCGATTCTATCACGCTACCATTTCAAGGGAGTTTCATCCCTATCGCGTTACAATATCAAGGGAGAGAGAGAGTGTGTGTCTTTCGTCGCTATCACGTTCAAGCCGTAACCAATCGAGGCTGGAGTGGCTCTTTTGGCTACTCGGCTCCCGCGGTTGAGGAGTTCCTGTTCGCGTACTTTCGCTGCGCATTTCGACCGCACCTCCGAAGATTCCTTCGCCGGGGAGGGCGACAGTTTAGACCTGAACATCAGGTTTAGAGCGGGAATAATATTTTGTTCGTTATTGGTCCGCACTGTCAAAACACATTTACTTAAAAGCTTTGATGTTCGGAGCTCACAAGACGTTCAGACCGCGTCGTCGACTTCAACTTAATACACCAAGAGTCAAAATACGCCCCCCAAAGCTTTGAGGCCCCGAGTTGACAGACACATTCACAACAACATTAGGAAAACCTCAACACAAAGCCCGCGTCGAGATCAAAAGCCAACTGGAACGGCCGCGCTCTCTCTCTCTCTCTCTCTCTCTCTCTCTCTCTCTCTCTCTCTCTCTCTCTCTCTCTCTCTCTCACACACTCCCGTCTCTTCCGGCAAATGCTCTCGCACTCAAAAACTGCTAACGCGATATATAAACAGCTAACCTGGCTCTTATATGCACTTGATCACAACTACCAATGACCCGTGGCACACTCTCACATGTACTTGGGTACAAGTACCAGTGACCCGTAGCACACGAGAGGTATGAAGCTGTTTCCTGAGAATGAATTATGCGAGAGGAATGTTCTACGGCTGATTCTGTCATGAAATTGGATCCAGGTCAGATACTCCGAGCTTCGCCCGGGGGAAAAGTTGTTTATAGAAGTTAAATGGAAAGTGAGGAGGACTGGAATCAAAGGCAGGAGTGTGTAATCCCACAGAGCTGCGGCCCACACCAACACGCCGCCTCCTTTCTGACAACTGTATAAGAAAAAAAAATGTCAGTGAACGCTGGTAGGTTGCTGGGGTTAGGAAGAGGGTAAGTGATGCGTAGGTGGTTGCTGGGGTTGGCTTAGAGGGTTGGTGATGCGTACGTGGTTGCTGGGGTTGGCTGGAGGGTAGGTGATGTGTAGGTGGTTGCTGAGGTTGGCTAGAGGGTTGGTGATGCGTAGGTGGTTGCTGGGGTTAGGCAGAGGGTAGATGATGTGTGGGTGGTTGCTGGGGTTAGCTAGAGGGCTAGTGACGTGTAGGTGGTTGCTGGGGGTAAGTAGCTGGCTGCTGCACAACAATGTGTGTACAGCTCTTGGAAGACGTCCATTGCTGGAGGCTTCTAAGGGAAAAGCTGGTTATGGTAGTTAACATGTGGCTGTTGCTTCTTGGCAGCTCGGTGAGTGAGTGATGGTTGGGTGGATGTTGTTTAACGAGTGTTCAGGTGGCGTTGGCGGGGTTGATTGGTGGTTGGTAGATGGTCGGGTTATGGTAATTATCTACTCTTTACAGTAGCCGACACGGCCATCTCAGACAAGAAGAGGAAGAATTAATTTAAGTTCCTCGAGTGTTTGCATCATAACACAGTCACTCCTCGTATTGCTAGTGTGTACAGGAGCTATGGAAAGTACAGTCTGTGTCCTGGCACTTTCTGAATTTAACCTGATCACTACTTTCCCATTCCTCGATGGTGAGGAGGTCCTTAATTATGAGGAATCATATTTTGCTTTTTATTAGGTGTTGGTTGTTAGTGGTCACGCTTGGTGAGAAATTCTAGGTTGGTAATGAAAGTGAGTGGTGTTGCCTTACGTTCGGGGTGGTGTGGCGTGTGTGGTGTGGTGTGGTGAGATGTGGTGTGGTGTGGCGTGGTGTGGTGTAGTAAGGTGTGGTGAGGTGTGGTGTGGTGTGGTGAGGTGTGGTAAGGTGAGATGAGGTGAGGTGAGGTGAGGTGAGGTGAGGTGAGGTGAGGTGAGGTGTGGTGTGGTGAGGTGAGGTGAGGTGTGCGGAGATAATCCTGGCTTGTGCTGAGTGTAAGAGGTGGCTGGGACCGACCCACTGTGATGATATCTGGTGTGCTGGTCCCACATGGTGGTGCGTTCAGTGCGTAAAACAATAAAAAAAAAAAAATGTTAAGACAAGTTTCATGCTGGTAATCGCCCATGGTCTGAAGTTTAACTTAAACATAACACGCATTATCAAATGAACGGCTTAACCACAGAAAAAAAATATATATGACACCGGTTATATTTTAGTTATCTTTTTTTTTTTTTTTTTTTTTTTTTACCGCCGGCTGCACTAATTGTAGAGGAATAACCTGCCAGTAAAGCTGGCCGAATATCATGTATGAATAATACGTGGGGTGGGGGTAGCCACGTTGCTGCTGATACACTCGGACACCAGTTTCATAAATGATCAGTAAACCTGCTCTATTTATGGTAACACTTTGTGTTTTTTTGTGTCCCAATGTAGATCCAAGCGCTTTTCCTCCCCTTTAATCATATTTTGGTGCGTATGTTATACATACATACATACATATATATATATATATATATATATATATATATATATATATATATATATATATATATATATATATGTGTGTGTGTGTGTGTAATATGAAGCATTAACAGGAGGTGTCTACAGAGTTACCAGTTCATCACCGTATACAACAGACCTACCTGCTGGTGCATAAACATACTGGAACTCTGTCCTGTCCCAACCTACAGGGGCTAATGTATACACACACACACACACACACAGCTCGCCTATGACGACACACCCACATAGCCTCACCTGAGCGTACACGACGACAGGATGCTCCGTGTCGGAGACGTTAATGGGCGCCACAGTGTTGGAGGTCCAGGCGGTGAGGGTGATGGCGTCGGTGGTGGTGGAGGTCGTGTTGGGGGCGCGGGGCGTCGCCAGCACGCGCATGTACAGGCTCTGGTGGCTGTCGGCTCTGTTCTCCACGCGGTACCTCCAGTCACCAGGCTGAAGGAAGAAGAGGATACAGGATTATTTAATTTTTGTGTCAATGGGAAAATGAAGATCAAGTTAGGAACAATTCTGCATGAAACACATTAACATGACCCATAATTCAACATAACCCATAATTCATCATGACCCATAATTTCAGAAGCGCCTCGAGCCGTCCCGAGGTGTTCCTCAAAGTAACAGCTCTGCGGCGGCGTCGGCGTCTGGAGGAGTTTTCCGACTTGCGTCCTGACGAAGGCAGGAGTGGCCGAATACCCCATGATGCACACGTAATAGGATATCGTAGGTAATCCCTCGGTATACTACACTGGAGATCCCGTTCTCAAGTTCAAGGAACGCAGTAGGGTATCGTAGTTAATCCCTCGGTCACCTCACAACGGCTCCTCGTCTCTTTTTATTGAAGCCCTTGTGCACAAGCCCGTGAGACAAGTGGCCGGCGGCGGGGATACACAGTAGCTGATACAAGATTAATGCTCCTCACGACAACGCCAAGGACAAACAGGGAGACTGTTAATGCGTTACTCCCACTTTGATGACACATGTTTCCCGGCCAAGTGAGAACGCAGGTCGACTTTACACAAGAGCTGAGCAAATGTTTACCGTAGAAACGTTTAATAAGAAAGCCGAGGAATATCCCTGCGTCGCCAGGATTAATTTCCTTCACTTTCTACCAGCCAATGGGATTAATTCCCTTTTTTTCTTTGTTAGATCTCATCAGAGAAGTGACACTATATGTCACCAGGAGAATAACTAAGGAAATGTTCAGTGTGAGTAACGAGATTCTGTGTTACGGAATGTGGAAGGCACGTAGTACTAGGAGAGAGAGAGAGAGAGAGAGAGAGAGAGAGAGAGAGAGAGAGAGAGAGAGAGAGAGAGAGAGAGAGAGAGAGAGAGAGAGAGAGGATGGGCGCGAGGAAACGAATACTAAGGGGGGGAGGAAGCCTTCTGCAGGGTTAGACGACCAGAAACCCAAAACAGTCGCCTCCGACTTTCTCAATTAACTTTCATCAATACCCAGGCTTGAGGTGACGCTCTGAACTTGCTAAACGAGAGGCGCTATGGTCAACTCACCCACCCAGATACGCCTCCTCGTTCATCATCCTGAGGTCTCAACGCCAGCTACCAACGTTCTCCAGTTCGTCACTCCTTCCCTCACCACCATCGCGTGGTCACCATTACATGATAACTGGTCACCTTATATAATCATTCTCACCTTGCCATCGTCACAACCACACACACACTTAGAAACCGGCATAATGGTTCTGCATTCTAACTTAATATCTGAATGAAAATGAATCTATCAAGATGAAGTATTCCTCCGAGCCCGCGATGGAACAAGCCCCTTCAGACAACAGAGATCAGCGTCCAGGGCAGCCCACCTCAGACGCAGGGTTAACAACCGTCCTACTCAGGGGTTAAGAATATTGACTTTTGTAAGTCGGGTTCCCTCGGGATGGCCAAGAAATAGTTGGCTAGAGTATCCACCGGCCGGCGCTTGTGGCAATCCCTTAAGTAAATATTAATTCAAGTCCTGTGTACACTCACTTGGCAACTATCTCTTGTTTTCTTTGACCTTTTCCGTGGGACTAATGTCCCTAAACCACCAGCTGCCATGTCGTCCACTCCTGGCCGACTTTCAAGATTTTTGACTGCTTGTTTCTGCATCCAACGCACTTAAGGTCATCATCGCCCTATTGTCAACTGCGACTTTAAGGCATACAAAGTTAAGAGGCATAAGGGAGTCTCCCAAGTTACGGCGATTGCGGACACTATGAGCACGACTGTACGACCCTTGAGCACGTGAGGGTCAGGTCAAGGGATGGCTAGGTCATTCTACCCCATGGGTTATGCCGTTGGGCTTAAGGCATTAATATTCCCATGACGGCATGGCTCGTGAGGTGCTGGTGTCAGTCTACCAATGTCAACAATGTCGAATACTTGCACCGGCTGGCCCTTATATACATATAACAGCCTCCTTCTCAACAGTCAAGTCCACGGGTTAATCTCACTGGGTCGAGCGCAGGGAGAGGTGTTGAAACGAATGTTCTGTATGTTATGCTTTCTTAGGCACGCTATCCGTTTTCTTTTTCCAAGGACTAAGGCGAAGGACGGGTTCAGATATTAAGGTTGATGCGCCGCACAGAACACGGTACACTTCAAGACTACCCAGACGACCTTTAATGAACTGGAATATATATGATGATGCCATTTCAAATACCATGTACCAGCTGAACCACGTAAAAGACGTCACGTCGCAGCTATCTTCAAATGTAATCAAGGCTTCCAGCACTGAAGCTGACATACGCCACAGCCCGAATACCTGTATGAATTTCTGTTGTGAATACGGGCCTAGTATTTCACTAAACCATGATCTCCGTATGTAAGTTACAGAGGGAAGCTCTGGAATTCCATTTACGATTGCAGGTCTTCTTCTTCTTCTGCACTCTAATTTCCTTCGTAATTTCCACAAAGTAACAGATATGCCTAAGGGGGATCCACACATGGAGCTGTTTCCCCTCCGCGCAAAAACTTACTTAAATCCAGAACGACACTGACAGACACAAACAGCTGCTGACAACCTCCCTCTATGAACAGACAATGATAATATTCCACCCCACCCCCCCTCCTCCCTCCCTTCTCACAAACTAAGTAATTGGTTGGTGGGGATGTTCAGTGTCTCACTCATCTAATGCAACTAGAGGGGGCGTGCGTCGCCACCCTACAGGGTAAGTCACGCTACTCTCTTTGTTTGTCCCCTTCTACTTGTACGGAGGGGTTGTTGTTCTTGTTGTTTTTGTTATTGTTAGGCGAGGGAGATCTTCAATGAAATGGAGTTTTGGACCAGCTACTATCATGGCATGGCTTACATGAATGTAGAAAGGGAGAAGAGGTTGAAAAAGAAGAAAGTCTACTGTCGTTATGGTACTGTGAGCGTCTTTAAGATAAAGATCTGTCTTCCGAAGCCGCTGTGTATATGTTTACAATGACTTGCACGATGACCCATCACTCCTGTATCTCCAGTTACCCAAGAGATCAAGGTACCAGCTGTCCACCAACTTCTGCAGCTGTGAACTCGAAAAAAACTCCACACTTCCATCAGCCGACGGAGGCCATCTCCACTGCTGGCAATCCCCAAACCTACCCACTTACTCGTCTGTAAGCCCAAGTACCCAGACACTCGACAAACTGGATGGCTAAACAGCACACTGCGAAGTACCTACCACCACCATCCACTTCGCATACACGCCTTACAAAATGTTCGTTGCTGACTGGGAAATAACCTTTCCTTTCTCTCCCAGTCCTTTTGAGATCATAAAGACTATCATCTCGTAAGGTTATCAAAGTCTACATTGGATATACGTTACTCCTGACACTGGCAAACGCAGCGCAAGAGGTTAGGAAGCACCAGAAACATTCGGAAACGTTCGAAGCCAAGCAATGAACACGACGGCATGCAGTTGACAAGGACCTCTGCCTGCCCCTCGCCGACGGCACCAACCGGGAGAAAGTGCACAGTATTTCTGAGCTGGGGTACTTGAAACAGGTCCAGAGCGCACTTAAAGCAGAGGAACGAGTCCCCGAAACGTCGCTGAACAGCGCATTAGGTCTTCCGGTTTACGCTTACAATTCCCTTATGTAAAATTAAGCGGCTGGATGTTATTTACTCGCGAAATATTACGAGGACGCGCCAGTTCGGGCGAAGCTGTCAGGTGTTTTCTTTGTGGAGCCCCCAAGAGCCGAAAACTTTCTCGCCGAAGTCAGTTTATGAAATGTCTCGGAACAAGAACCCCTGACGCTATCCTGGCCGGGTTAAAGCAAGTGGCTTTATATCCTTTCTTCTATTCTTGAATTTAACAGTAAGGTCGAAACATACAACATACAGTAAAGGCCTTACGTAGGGCTGAGCATTTAGAAACTGGTTTTGTTACGCTGGAGTTCAGTGATTTCCTATTGACGTACACATGAAATACTGTTCAGTTGTGGGGACAATGTTTGAGTCACAAAGGAGATAAAATGTTTCGGTATCTGCTGTATCCTGCCAACATTCACAACCCTCGTAGGAGACAAGGACTTATGTGCCGCCGGTTTTAGTCTCTCGAGCTCAAAACAGAGGTGGTCTTTTCTTATCAGACGTTTAAGGTGAGTACTAAAGTTGCAGAGTGATTTAGGAAGAAGGTGGGGACTACAGAGCACTGAGATGACTTAAGTTCTGTGTTCTCGGTAACGGCCGAACGTTCCCGCTACTGGTGACAATGTATGTTATGGAAAATGAATTCACAAAAGGCTAAGAATGGTAGAACCGTAACGCAGAAGAACCAGTGATACAGTTGTATTGACAATGTGTTACCTTTAAGATACTTGCGAGTTCGAAGGTTAATATATATATATATATATATATATATATATATATATATATATATATATATATATATATATATATAATGCAGCTTAATGTTGACACTGAGGCACAACTGACGATAATTTCTAAATGCTCCTCTCCTGTGAGGCATTAGTTAAAAGAACTGATATGTCGGTGATGCGCGACAAGGGCAGTATAATGAGAACCCACTTAATAATTCACTTACCAAACATGTCCTTGCTTTAACGCATGAGATGCGCTGTCGAGTCGGCTTTTAGTGGGGGAGCCTTTAAATATCCGCAGCACTTGTAGAAGAAATTCACAAAGTCTGTCGTGGGTCGTCCCATAACTTGTCCATAACGAAAATAAAAGTTAAATTTACTAATAACACCATCGTCCACACCGGGCCATCTTCGACGATAGAGATATCCTATGTTTTCCCCAAAGTAATCTTGAAGGAATTCATGGAAAACCTTACGTCGAGTATCAGAAAATAATAGAAGTAAGATCTGCGTCCCAAGGCCCCCGCTTCCTCCCTCATTCAGTCCCATAATGCAGAGTTTTGTTTACATATGACGTCGTAGGGGATTGAATCCACGAGTTGCAGGAGGTTCATTCTTCTGGACCCAGCACTCGGGGAAACTCTCCACACACAATTTACCAAATTGGATCGAAAGCAGAGGTTGCCTGCCGCATTGGGCTCGAGCGCTCGCCCATGCCGTACCAAACCGGCTGGAATGTGTCGGCAAGGACGCATACCAACAGGAGATCCAATACTGCAGGAACAGAATCTATTATCAGTGGAACAGGAGTGACTGCTACAGAGGGAGAGAGATGGAGGATCTGCTGCCTCGGTGAAAGGAATAAATCATATATTTGTGATAAGCTGTTACCGCATTGACGAGACCTTTCTGGACAATGACAGTAATCAATTACCTCAGCAAAGAAACGCGTGGAGCAGCAGCGCGACAACAAGGATCTACTGCCGTGGCAACGGGAGGCAACGGTAGAGGGATCCGTTGTATTTAGGATTAAACACCGTGGCAGAAACAGCACGAGATGCTACCAGAGCAGGCCAGACCTACCGTGAGGACATCAAGAGACTGCGATCGTGTAATGAGTCAAATTACAATAATTCAGTCAGGTTTACACTTAACATTTGATGAAAATAAAAGTCAACTTCTTCGGTCGGCTTCGAACGAGCTTTGAAGCTTCGAACGTTCTGAACCGGGAATCATTACCCACACAAGCAATGCCTACATCATACGGTAACCCCACAACTCCTTCCAAGACCCCATAACCCTGCACGGCCTTCCTCTCCTTCCCCAACCCCATTTCCTACACTAACCTCCCCTCATCCTCACTCACCCTGCACGGCCTCCCTCTCCCCAAACTCCCATCCCCCTACACACCTCTTCCCTCCCAAGATCCCTGCCCGCAGGTGGACGTGGCGGCCTGTGCAGGATACAGCCCATCATAGGTAAACTAAACGAAATTATCATCTGGGATATGCCACCACGGGGAAAGTGTTCGGATCCGGCTTTTTTAGTCGTACCCAACATGTCTACCACGTTTAAAGCCTCCTCCGCAATCCCGTTTCCGAATTAATTTCTGGTCACGAAGAGGTAGATGTAAAGATGGCCACGCAATTACACCATCATAATAAAGAGAGAAAAAAAAAGAGATTCTTATTCCATTAATACATACTAAAGGGTTAAACGTTTGACAATGTATTATTAGCTTCGAGATCCCTTAATTTCATCCATTAATTATCCAGTTTTCACGTATGTTAAGCAACAGCCGGCTTTTTCTTCGTCAGCTCTTTGGGGGAAAAAACTAAAATCACATATCTATGTTAATGATTATGTTAAAGACATGAATAAATAAGAAAAAGTTATCTTTCGCCGCACTTATTTCCAAAACTTAAATCACTGACGACATAAACTTGTCTGCTGCACTATCATTCACAGTCACACACACAAACATACACATGTAACTATGTGCACACACACACTCGCCTGGGTAGGCGCGCGCGCATACACGCACGCCCAAGAGATTAAGTCGTGATTGCGTCCTGAATGGATTGTTTCGACTGCGCTACAATGGCCAACAGTGTATTTTTCGATGAACCCTTTCATATATTCCGGCACAAATGCAGCGAGCTTTCATTCTCTGGCAACTCATATAATTCAGACGTCGCTATTAATTCTGACATTTATATCCGCGAACCGAATGTAAATAATATCGAACTCTGAACAGCCTTTACGGGCAACTGCGTATTTGTACAAAAAGAAAAAAAAAATGAAATGTTCGATGCCGGACAGAGAATCCTAAAGGAAGGTTGTATTGGCCGTACATCTGCTGGTGTGTTGGGTCAGGATACGAGCAGCTGGCCGGGTGGCATCGCCTTACCACAAGGCCATTATGGGCTGTGAGGTTAAAGAGGTCAACAAACACGGAATGGCCGAAGATTGATCCATTACTCTCCCACCTCACACCCGTACCGGGGGACGACACAGCCTCACGCACCAGTCTTATGTTACTGATCATTCCATATGGAACACCGGGCGTACTTCAGGTTACGTTCCAGACGGAACACCGGGCGTACTTCAGGTTACGTTCCAGCTGAACATGCTGGAGGAAGATTACCGTGGGGAGGGAGAAGGGGGCGGGAGGAAGGTCTCTAGGCATATCCGTCACGGCCATTAGCATTATAGATAAGCCGCGTTGTTATTATCCATCATGAGAACCAAGATCCACCCGGGGCCTCGCGCGGTAATTTCCTGCCGCAAGATGACATGAATACAAAGTAGGAGGAAGCCCACCACCGCTTTGTCTGGTTCTCAAGAGCGAATTCTTAATAGTAACTTGGTATTGTCATTTAAGTTTTAATTAAAAAAAATAGAGGGAGGGGTTGGGGAAGGGATTGGGATGGTGGCGGTCAGCGAGGAACACTGCGCCGGTAAAACGTAATGGGAGTGGTTGACTTGACGCGTCGTACATAGGATCCAGGAATATAAGGATATTATTAAGCATTTTTTCAGGCCCCTGTTACCACGTCGTGTCGGGCTGGTCTAGCCCCTCCCCTGATACCACACGGTTCCCTGACAATTGATACAAACGAGTCTTAACACCACCTCTGTACCTTCGTGGGTGGAGGAGAGGCGCGTTCGCGAGAGCGGACATGAGGACGCCCCTCGGTGATGACTGTGTGGGCGGCGATGGTGATGGTTCGTTGGGTCGGCCAGCGCTCCTGTGCGACGCCGAGAATGAATAATTGTTTTCATGCAATAACAGCTGCCGGTGAATGACGTAATGAGAGTGGTATTTACGTGGGTAATCGGCGACGCATAATCAGTGGCTCGGTGACGCGTACAAATTTATGCAGAAACACACGCACGTGCGCATTTACAGAAGTACCTCCACACACACACACACACATACGGGGGGGGGTCAGACCAACCAGCATTGAGAGGCAAGGCTCGCCCAGCGCACACTCAGGTCCGCGAACATTTATTGGGAAAATTAGATTTCGGGTCCAGGCCAGGTCTGGTGGCGGCGGGGGTCTGAAACATTACGAAACTGTTGTCTAAACTTTTATTATCTACTTGTATCTTGCTCCGTTATTATCCTCTCCCGAAATAATGGTCCGTTTTCTCCGTGGAGGAGGGACTTGCACGTCTTGTCTGTTTCTCTGATGATGGTGCTGTGGAATCTTGTCGTACGTGGGGATCTACCAGGAGGAAGAGGGAGGGAGGACTACGGCGGAGTTGTTCTGGGTATGTTGCTGGTGGGGGCCCTCGGTCGACGGCCAGGGGGTACTGAATGGTTTGTCGGGTCGTCGAGTTATGGACACCGATCGAATTTAATAGCCTCAAAGCACGACTCTACCCGCAAACACTCTCGCTATAAGTATCCAGCCTCTCCCCACCACCAACTGTGGGGCCACGGAGGCAGACATCCCGTAGATGGTGTGGACGATGGAAAAGAAGAGAAATTCATACCAGCGTCTTGTTTTTGTCCTGCCAATACAACACCCAACTCTCTTGATCCACTAGTCATGTCCGGCACTACAGAGAAGCAGCGCTTCAGACAACATACTCAGGGAAGTACTTGGGGTGAAAATAATAATGACATGATTACACAAGAACACCGATGATCATGATCAAAAGTCTGCTTGAAAGCAAGGAAACATTATCAGTTCATTAACCGCTTCCACCACGCACAGATAGCAAGCGGGCTTCTGGGTGGCGAGAGAGAGGGAGAGTATTTCAACACAGTGAAAAGGATGAGACACGACCCTTGCCCTAACTTCCCTTCACTGTTGGAGAAACGACCACGAGCAGTGTAAGAAAAAAAAAAGTGGTAGATGATACGGGTCGTTCAGATACCTTCCAGGCGTCATATATTCGTAACAGGAAAATGCTCAAATTACCTGAGGTCGATCCAGCTAAGGGATTTACGCAATCCTAATGGACGCCGGAGGCGCTGGTGGAGCGATTAGCAGTAAAGGCATGAGGGGAGGAAGGAGTAAAAATAGGAATGATGTTGGAAAAAAAAAGAATTGGTGCTTAATGGGGGTTAATATGGTTTGGGGTTCCGGGCAATACATTTTCTATCAGGGTCCGCGCTACCCAAGTAATGTAACGGAGGTATATGATTTTCACAGATTCGTGTAGCCGTACTTACGTTACTTGCGAGACGACTTACCCCTCGAGAACTGGACACCGAAAATACTGTTGCTGAAACCAAACGGATGAGAATATCTTAATGGCGTTTCACGGCGACTGGCCCCAACATTTCACCAAATACTCTAGCCCTTCCGTCGCGTCTGAAGTATCTTTGATGTGTCCATCCTGTAGCAAACCTTTGAGAAGATGGTATACGTTTTCCTAAGCTTCTACAGTAAACAAACATCTGCTCCCTTAGTTGTACACTTCGGGTGTATCTTCCGGGACACTGGGCTTTAACACCTGCCTTGGACTATTCTCATGTGAACACCTGTCTCATTAGTAGGACGGACACCTGTCTCACAAGCAGGATTGGGCACCTGCCTCAAGTTAAACGTAAGGAAGATCCTTGTCCAACATCTGCCTATGGTCAGATATCCAGGGGTATGCCACTACTGTACGATCCTGTCATGGGTAAAAGAATAAAAAAAGAAAATGGTGTAGCCATCACGAAGATATCAAGGAACTCGTAACCTCTTCTGTTAATGACTAAATTACTTTAAGAGGATTCCAACCTACCCTTCAAGAAGCTTAAAAAAGGAATGCCCTTTGTAGCGATAGGTCACACGAGCAGAGAGAGAGAGAGAGAGAGAGAGAGAGAGAGAGAGAGAGAGAGAGAGAGAGAGAGAGAGATCAAGTGGCAAAAAAAAAAGAGAGAAAATGGTTGATGTGTCCATTATCAAAGGACATTCGCGTCACGCTGTTGATTAACGGCCAAAGACGACACACCACAGTCAGGATCCGGTTAATTCACGTCAGATAATCTCATTCCGGCAGACGGAACGCCCGGCAGAGCAGAACCGCCAGGGAGTGTGTGTGTGTGTGTGGCTCCCTTACCCATGAATTCTTAATTACGTTGAGGTATAGTTTCTTTCAGTCTTATAAACTTACCGCAATATTCGTTAACGTATTTCGTGATACGTGAGAGGAGACTGGCAACAGTAAAATCAAAAGAAGACACAAACGATGACAGGAAGGAATTTGGTGATAAGGAATAACACAGGAATAGATAATGGTATCAAAACCTATAAATGGTATTTAGTTACACTCCACTCCCACAAGCATCTGCCTGACATTTTGCCTCGGCCATTGCAGAAAACCCATGACGCACGCGAAATATACATGAGCTGACGCAGATATGCACGAAGTCGCAGGTGAAGCTGACGCTTACAATATGCGAGAGGGGAATAGTAAACAGAAAATAAAGACAATAAGACAAGAAGGAATCAGATTAAGCATAGCATTTCAACAAGCTCGCTAGCGCGCGCACACACACACACACACACACACACAAGAAGTTGCCCCACTTACATACACACACACACACGAAGTTGCCCCACTTACACACACACACATACAGTGCCATGGGGTTGGTGCACACGGACATCCTGCAGCGTTACCGGAACTTATGGAGCAGTGAGACCCGGTATGGACACCCTCCCCCCAACTGACGTAACCAGTCCATTGGCTGTGACTGCCGACCAACTATCCACCTTTCCCACCAACTCGTAACAAGTTACCCGCCTCCCCCTCCTCCCAACGTCTGGGTTTGCTTGTTCTCCTTTCGCTTAATTGTATCACAAGAGAGAGAGAGAGAGAGAGAGAGAGAGAGAGAGAGAGAGAGAGAGAGAGAGAGAGAGAGAGAGAGAGAGAGAGAGAGAGAGAGGAGTTCGCTTATTAAGCCGCCCCCGAACTCTCGAGTTACGGCTTCGACACAATACCAGGCCACTCCGACATCAGGGCCAGAGCCTCGCGCTGCGAGACGAGCCCGTCTATGGCTCTCGATCTCAACCACCCGATCAGCTGCAGACAACGGCGAGCGACTGCGTTATTCCCGCTCCGGCTCGTTACCTAGTGCAAGGAGAGCGAAGGTCGCTAACATCACCGCTCTACCGGACGTTCCTTGCACTTGCTAGGGAGACGGAACGCTAACGAATGATCCATTACGTAATGCGTACGCTCCCTAACGAACGTGGAAGAACTCGAGGACGGGAACAGACGATAGAATTCTTCTCAAGACAACAACAGGGGAATGGCGAAACGACGGAGGGCGTTGGCAGAACCATGAAAGACTACAATGTCAATTAAATATTTTCTGTCTTAGGAGACATGCCAAAGTCTCGGTCACGTTTACAACAAGTTAAGAAGGAAGTGTCCAAGTGTCCACGTCTTCGCGGTAAGTCTTCCTCACAAACATGTATGGTAACATCATGACGTAAATCCAGTGACTTCTAGCGGCTGAATGTTCATTTGTGTCTGTTCTGCAAAGCATTGTTGGTTCGGGCTTTAGCATTCTGTGTGGGGTCTGTTAGAGTTGAGCCAGTGGCGCTTTCTCCTCACTTTCGAACTACCCTGTTGGGAGAAACAATGCACCCATCAACTACCTGCAAACAAGTACGAAGCAAACCTGAGACCTACGGGAGTACAATGGGGTAATACAGTGACAAGTGGGGTCCTCTGGGTTTCTGGTTGTTTGGACATGCAGGCCGTCAACGTCAGACTGTATCCACCAACCGAATGATCGTGAATACCTTCGTCAGGTGTAACTGAAAGTTCTTAAGACCACAAACACACTCACGACTCAGGTGACCATGAATCCTTTATGAAAACGCCGGGGTCTCCGATCACGGACAAAAGTCATTGCTTTCATGTCAACATTTAGTCCCTTTCCTCCGCAAAATTTCAAAAATCATAATAAAATTGGAGCAGCTGATTCTAGGCGAGATGTGACTAGCCAGAAAAGGAAAAAAAAAATAGATAGGGAAATATCTTAAACATATACGATAATTCTCTCAAATTCGTTCTGGGAACTCGGACACTAGCCAAGAACTGTGTGCTAAGTTGAGCCTGTATATACGTATCTAACACAGTAAAACCCAGTCTAACCCTGGGCTCCTAAGGGATAATACGATTAAAAACGCGTGCAATAGTCCAAATCGAGATGCATCTCTGGGCAAAAACAGGGCGGGTGAAAACGCTTTTCTGTTCTCTCCTTCCTAGAGTCTTGTTAGTTTTGTAATGGTATCAGACGCCTTATGATGTAGGGGGAGTACGTAATATACCGCGCTGCCGGAGGCACTACACATGTACTCTGCGAGTTCCTTGGCATAACAGGTTGTGTACCTCATTAGCACACACCTCCAGTCCTTCTCTCATCCACACCTACATCCGCCGGAGGCGAAGCACCGTATCAGAGGCGTCACGTGTGGGAATGCTAGTCCTACAAGTGACGCTTATCATACCACGCCAATCTCTAGATCTACCGAGAGCCTTGACCATGCTGGAGCGCGACGGGACAACCCTTGAGCGACCTCTGACATGACACCAACACAGGTCTCTCTCAACGTTACACCTCACATGAGGCGAGTCTTTGTCCGGCTGCGCCGTTAGTGTAGACGTTCTCGACATCCGATTCTGTTGTTCTCTCGATCCTATTCTGTTCACGTACTCAAAGTCTCATATATTGATTACGAACCGTGGCAGTAAACCCCCCTTACCCCTCAAATCCCCCCGCCAACTCCCCAACCCAACCTGTTGCCACTGGCTCCGCAGTTACGAATGACATACATTAATCTCATTTATTTTCCAGAAATGACTTGGGTGTTTGATCCCTTTGAGAATGTGTGTTTGTACAACATAAAGCATTTATGGCCGACGCAGTCCAGTAACTGATGATATTCAGCTTCCCTTTGATGCCGAAAACTGCAAATCGATTTTCTTGGGGACCTAATGGCAGCGAGAACGAACATCATCGCTTTCACTCATCAGTCACAAATAGCTTCTTAAGGTCACGTGTCCTCGGGTCGTGAAAGAATAAAGATGATTTCATCAGCTCCAGCCACTGTGGTCAGAAACAGTCCATCAATCGCAGCCACTGTGGTCACTGCCAGTCCATCAACCCCAGCCACTGTGGTCACAACCTGTCCATCAGACACAGCCACTGTGGTCACAATCAGCCCACCAGCTCCAGCCACTGCGGTCACAATTAGTCCATCAGCCACAGTTATTGTGGTCACAATCAGTCCATCAGCCACAGCCACTGTGGTCACAATCAGCCCACCAGCTCCAGCCACTGCGGGGTCACAATCAGTCCATCAGCCACATTCATTGTGGTCACAATCAGTCCATCAGCCACAGTTATTGTGGTCACAATCAGTCCATCAGCCACAGCCACTGTGGTCACAATCAGCCCACCAGCTCCAGCCTACTGCGGTCACAATCAGTCCATCAGCCACATTCATTGTGGTCACAATCAGTCCATCAGCCACAGTTATTGTGGTCACAATCAGTCCATCAGCCACAGTTATTGTGGTCACAATCAGTCCATCAGACACAGTTATTGTGTTCACAATCAGTCATCAGCCCCAGCCACTGTGGTCACAATCAGTTACAGGTTTCTAACCATCGAAAACACAATTTCTCCTGCACAGAGATATTCAAGCACCAGGACATGAATTCGATTTTTCATAAACTTGTTTATCGATTAACTATGCTTGGATATTGGAGTTCAAAAGAGTGAGAGGATGAGGTAAATTCTTCAATGCTTTGACTTCCAACGTTCACAGTTTTCAGGAATATATATGTATGTATGTAGAAAGAAAAACAATAAATGTTTCATCCAACGGAAATGAAGCGTACGTCAATCCGTCAAATTAGGCACATTAAAGGAATGATGTCAAACATTTTACGGACCCCCATCCAAAAATGAAGCGTCCCCCTCATGATGTTACACACAAAAAAATTCTAGTAACCTGGATCCATGTGGTTTAAAAATGCAAGTTACTACGTATAAAGATAAAAATGGATGCTCTCCTTGATAATTGTTTTTGGACGGTCAATTTGCATATGCAGGAATCAGCAACATGATAAGACTTGAACAGTCCTTAGCAGTGTGGGTAAGTGAAGCTCATCGCCAAGCAGGACTGAAAATGGACTGACTACAATTACTCTGTCTCTTCTAGACTGCTTGGAACCAGCTACAAGGTTTCGTCCCAGGCGCAAAAACAAATAAGAGTTTACCTGACGACAGTGACCGTGAAAGAATTTGGATTCTTTTGTATGTTCCTGACTTGCACTACGTCTCGTTAATCCCTGGTGTCCTCTAAACGACTCCATGCCTCCGACAGCGTGACATGTACGCAATGAAATTCAGACAATCATGTGCCATAGTCTATATCTAGTTTGGTTTACGCAAATCCACTTCCTAATTGAGTACGAGGTCATATTTTGTCATGGTCGACTGGCATTTAATCGTCTTTGAGCCAGATAGATCGTGACATAGTCTCATCCATCCTGACTAACATGACTACCCACAAACCTTTTTCGATTTCAGTGGTAAAGCTCAGTTGATGCTGGTTATGACGACATCTTTTTTTTTGTGGGGGGGGGGGGGGCGATCTCGACGGGAAGAACGAGCTGGGGGCCACAACAACAACAACAACAACAACAACCCCTTGTCGACCGATAGACCCGTGGCTGCGGGGAGAGATGCCGTCCAGCAACGGCACCTCACCATGGATCAAGATCTCACTCGTTTAGGTTCTGAATGCTATTCGAGTCTTCATCACACTACAACTTGTCCAAACAGCCCTGCAAGCGGTAGCTAGGGGTGTGTGTGTGTGGGGTGGGGAATAAACCAACGCCATATATTTTGCCTCTGTGTTTGACAGAAAGAACGAGGGAGTCAGCGAACGCTCGCTGTTGCTACAGCTACCCGAGCACTCCCCTCCAGTAACGCCTAATGCTGGCACAATGCTGGCAGCCCTGCACGCCGTTGTTTATGCCACTGCATGTACGCTCTCTCTCTCTCTCTCTCTCTCTCTCTCTCTCTCTCTCTCTCTCTCTCTCTCTCTCTTCCGTGTCAGGCCAAAATGAACTATAATCAGCGTGAAATTGTTTTGAAATAGGCGGTGCGTACGTTTACCCAGCGCCTGTCCACTCGTGTTTGTTTATATCTTCCTCACGTGGGATTAAGTGCTAAATACATAATCTTGACGTTTACTTCCCCTGCGTGTACAATGCACAGGCGAGAATCTACGCATCTGCGCATACCCTGGAATACCGGTTGAGTTATACGCAAGGGCGACCTACGAAAACTGGTTGCGTAACTATATGAGGACCTGACAACCCACCAACGTCCACTTTTTTTTTTTACCACTTGTCAAACTAGTTCACAGTACAATTACCAATTTCCTCTCCAACTAGTTGTTACTACTAGTATGTTTACTGCTAACCACTCATCAATACTGGCAATAGTTCAATTCGTCTCTGCCAAAGGGCACTTCTAAATGCATACATACCTGGTAACACTTCTAGTATAATACGGTAATAAAACCTGACTGACTGACTTCATAACTACATAGGAAGTATTCAGACATTACGTTAATTGAACAGGTAAAAATGGCAATTTTTTTTTTCATCCGGTCAGACATACTACGCAGCAAACAATATTGCGTATTGCCACCGCATACATGGAGTAACTGTTGGAAATATAATTAAATCTTGTTTGCAGTTGTGTGTTCGTGTTTACGTGCCAACACAGCCGCACATAACACAGCTGTTCACCTTTTTGCTGTGTCGTCTCGAAAGTCTTGGCGAACTTAGAACACAAACTATATATTTATACAGGTAACACTATTGGTAAAGTTACTGGTGACCGAAAAGCGAAATCATCCAACTGGTATGTCCAGAATCAACTCACTATACTTAAACAAAAGATGCGCTAAATTTACGCCGTGTCGCCTCGGAATGATAATCTTGAAAGGGCTTGTTTGTTCCGGCTTGTAAACTTACAGTCACTCAGTTCGATGTTGGCTGCCTTAACGGACACGACGCTCATTCTAGTTCGTTACTCAAGCGATCAACTCGAACCACCTCGAATTGCGAAGTGGTAGTTCACATCAGTTGTTTACCGAGATAAATTCCTACCTGTTCGATTCTATTAAAAGTAGTCACGTACACTAACAACTCTGTTTGGTAACCGAACAGCTAGTTGTCCCATTAAGCGCAATCAGGATTTTCTTCCATATATATATATATATATATATATATATATATATATATATATATATATGAGTTTAGGTCAGGTTAGGTTAGAATATCATTGATACGCTATTCGCCGCGTCTTTTTACCGAGCGTCGCCGTGTAAACCGCACGGAACAAGTGACTGCCGTTCGTTAAACTCGACAACCATCTCTTCTAATTGGTAAACCCGGCACAAGCTACTGTCCTGAAACGCAGACTCGAGACTCAGCTGCCTAACGTCCATCTGGTACGCTCGAACAACTCGTTACGTCAGTACAGTTCCGACCACCTCACTTAACATAACTGGTCAGTTTGGCTGGTACCATCTCTCTCTCTCTCTCTCTCTCTCTCTCTCTCTCTCTCTCTCTCTCTCTCTCTCTCTCTCTCTCCCACGGGTTGAACTGCTCAACTCACACACACACACACACACAGAACCATGGCCGCGCCTGTCCCGCGACTACAAACAGTCCACACACACACACACTAGTCATGCCAGTGTTCGCAACAAGAGCGTGAGCCCCGCCTCTCGGGAGTCCGGTCCTCGGGAACAGAAAAATTCTGCATGTCAAGTTGTGGTGATGAGTGAAGCGACTGGAGGACGCGGCTCAGCCTAGGAATAAAACATCACTGCCAAATGTCAACGCAAGATCACGACGCCTGAGGGACGTGAGGACTTACCACTAAGAACGTTATTTCACCTTTTCTCGTACAAAATACACAGAAAACTGAACTGCAAATGACATTTCTTTTTTTCTGGTTTCGTTACAAAATTGAAGACTGTTCTGTGGGAGTTAATATTCGGCTGAGAAACAGCCTGACGATCCGTTGCGTGCAAGTCGTCTGTGTGATCTCATGTCGCGCAAGACACTGTAATAAGGTTACGTTCGGGCGGTCATCATCGCTGTATTCCCTCCAAGAGGTTTCCCCTCTCCCTTCCTCCCCCAGACTTTTTTTGGGGGAAATGGCAACTCCATCTGGTCTTATTTCCGAGGTTACCCGCAGCTGAGCTCGTAATGTTTCCTCCACTCCACATGAGACCTGTCATGAGCCTCCTTCAGAAGCGACTCCTGGGGTTTAGCAAAGGACTCGGCAGACACGTGTACATTGTGATCATAAGCCGATTTAGACACAGTCAGTCGGATCGAGAAACAGTCTTGACCCAAACGCACATAATCGTGAGATAAGGAGACTGGTCGGAATACCAGAAGAGGACAACTCGCAAACATGTGAACGGAGAAGTCTTGGAACACGACACGAGACAGACAGGGGGTGTGTGTGACAAGACGGACTTGAAAACGCTACTGATAACCGTCTAAGCTGAGCCTGCACACACACACACACACACATGCCAGCAGCAGCAGAACATAACGGCTACATGTGAAGAGCCTTCAATAATCGATGACAAAACTCAGAACCATGCACACCGACATGTTTATTACTAGTGTGTGTGTGTGTGTGTGTGTTTGAAGTTGATGCTTGGGATGGTTTCGAGTAGAGATATTCCCAGCATGTTGCTGGTAAGTGATGGCTGGCGTACTTATTAAAGCACACTGTGACATTTGTTTTCCATCTGGAAAAAAAAAAAATAAGCAATACGCGCGAGTGAGAATGTGTGAACGAGTGTGGAACACAAATGCACAGGAGCGCATGCATCAAGTATGAGACAACCAACCATGAAAAAAAAAAACATGAATAAACATACTTATTTATAGACCATTTATGACCCAGTACTGGTATCGGTAATCCTTAATGACCAACCGCGACCCCCAACTACCAATTAAGAAGACCCCCCTCCCTTAAACACCCTGAACAACGCCAGCATTTTTGAATCACACATAATAACCGAAGTTAACCCATGCACTGGCGAAGTCTGACCGCAATGGGGCAGGCAACGCGACTTCGACCTCCCGTGCTGTGTTGTCCGATGTACTCACCATGGCATTCCGGACGGTGACGAAAATGGTGTTGACGTCGCCATCCTCCTCCTGGAAGTGGAGGGTTTCCAGCACCCGGCCCCGGGGGTCAATCAGGTTCACCATGTTGCCCACGTGGCCCAAGTCGTAGTAGGTCAGCTCGAACTTGACCTCGCCTCCCAGGGAATCGTCGATGTTGAAGGAGCCCTTCGATATGCTGATGATGCCGCCTGGGAATTCCTGGAAAAGGGGGAAGGAGACACATGAGAACGCGTTAGTGGCGTGCGACAAGGGGGTCTGTGAAATTCAGTGAGCTTAGGGTCCCCAGTGGGTGACGGGAGAGAGAGAGAGAGAGAGAGAGAGAGAGAGAGAGAGAGAGAGAGAGAGAGAGAGAGAGAGAGAGAGAGAGAGAGAGAGAGAGAGGTGAGGTGAGGACAGGAAGAAAGCCACGCCAAAGATATTGCTGATCGCGAGAGGAAGGGAGAGAGGAAAGTAATGTGATAAATGGCTGAACTGATGACGAAGGGACGTCATCATGGACAATAAACAACTGGTGTGAAACAGTAACCTGTTCTGTGCTTTTGTAGGATTCTCATATGGCATGTGATGCGACCACCTGAGGCAGTGTAGCCAGTCGCTAGCACTGGTACACATGATGGATATTGCATACATTTTTACGCCGAGACATTCTACCTCGTTATTCTTTGCCGGTGTGCCCGAGAGTCGAACACGCGCACCGTATTATGTCGTCCTCTGGCATCCATGCCGTGGGGTGGGCGCTTACACCGGTGTGTAATACCAAGGGCGCAGCAGCAAGCTTGGGCCTCGATACCACGGCTGCGAAGCAGCTCATCTGAACCTGTGACGATCGACGTCGAAAATCTTCCTCTTCTTATCCTCTTAACAGTCATCAAGGACAATCTTTTTCTTCTTTTTTTTGGGGCCAACATTCGACCCTGTTCTTTTAAATGTTTTCCTTCCCACTCACTGTGACGCTATTCAACCCTAGGCTTGCAATATGGCAGATTCACTTGACACCGTTGAGTCGTGGGTTTGCAAAACCATTCCCCCGACCTTCAGCCATCCCCCCCTCCTCTCTCTCTCTTCCACATTTCATCCCCGAGTCTCTCTCTGTCCATATGTCCAGCATCGGTCTACCAAACCGGCCCATCAATATGCATATCGGCCGGACACGCCAACACAACCCTCACTCTTGGTTCACGGTATCGGAAACATAATACTCTCTCTCTCTCTCTCTCTCTCTCTCCTGCATACGGGTTCTCCTGCGTGTTCTACCCTCATGCTTTCATTTTTTTTCTATTCTGCTTACTTTCTCTTTCATCTCATTATCTTCCTCCCTTGTTCTTAATGTTAACTCTAAAATCATCTTCCCCCCACCCCAAAGAAAAGAAAGAAAAATTTCCTAATCGATCAGGGAATCATCCGTTCGGGATATATATACATATATATATATAATATATATATATATATATATATATATATATATATATATATATATATATATATATATATATACTCTAAGAGAACCCTTCTATGGGAATCCAGCAGCACAAAGGAAGCTAGCCACGTCCACCGGGAGTGATCACTGGTCAAAAAAATGTGGTGATGTGGTGTGCAAGTCTGTATGAGGCGAGTTCAGGACACTTGAGTAGCAAGTGTCCACTGTCTTCAGTAATGGAGGAGACACCTCGTGACATGTTCAGTCGGGGGTTGTAGAGTCAGTGTGTTGCCCACAACGGGAACCTGGGTCCAGAAGGAGGAGGTCATGTATTCCCAGGACTGCGGTAGAGTGTTAGCACCAGCCTGGGAATGAAAAAAAGAAATGTGTGCGCTGACAAGCAGGCGGAGGTAGAGACTGGGACTATAAGAGGGTGGGTAGTTCTCGTGATGCCATTCATTAATATGTGTATGATGATGTCATTCATTACTATGCGCATGATGATGTCATTCATTACTATGCGCATGATGATGTCATTCATTACTATGCGCATGATGATGTCATTCATTACTATGGGCAGAGGCTGCTTAAGTGTGAAACTGGAGTGCTTTTTGTTTTTTCATTTGCTAGTTGGTGCTTGGTTACGGTGTGGTTTGAGTGAGAGGTACCTGGTGCTGTTGCAAAGGATCGAGTGCCAAGCGTGTCAAAAATGAGATTACACAGGACGTATTTTTGCTTTCGTAGTGCACATGCTGCATGTAGATGGTTGCTAGGTAGCCGGTGATTGTTCTGCGAGCCTTGTTTCGTATGGTCTGCGGTTCAGTTATGCTATACTTTTGACCGGGTGGACGACTAGGTAGGGTGAGGCACAGTTTAGGTTGGAGCGGATGACCCCCTCGTGGAGAAATCGAAGGGATCCTTTGGCTCATCCAAAAGTGGTGATGGTAAGTGTTCTGTGGGCGTTTAATTTGTTGTTAATCGTCTTTGTGGTGCGCGGGAGGGGGAAATGTCATCTGGTCGTCGACGATACACGATATGGTCGGTTTTCCGTCGAGTGTAAGGGGGGGGGGGGGCTGATCGCTAAGGGGTTAAGGCAGAGAGCAGATTAGAGTCGTGTCTATACGAGGTTAAGAAGGTCACAGTGGATTTCTGGTGGGACTACCGACTTTCTGTAATGGGTGAGCTCGCGTTCCGTGTGTGTTGCAATGTGGCATGACTGTCTTTGCTTGAGTAAAGTCACGGTATTATGATTTTGGAAAGCAATAGATTTTCTTCGCCTCCTCACGCGCTTTGTGGAATTTGCGGATCAAAACTTTATCGCTGTGTCCTCCGTTGAATTTACAAGCAAACTTCGATCCATACACTGTCTTTCTGTAATCTTTTTCTTGGGGGCACCTCTCTCTCTCTCTCTCTCTCATTTCTACATAAAGAATTCATTGCAGACATCAATGTAGACGAATCTGACCTTCCAGAGAATATCTGATACCACGCGTTCTCCATCCTTCAGCAACGCACCCTAATCTGTCACTCTTCATACATACTGCATTCTAAGAACCGTAATATTTGTAATTTCCTTCTTCTTTCATATATATATATATATATATATATATATATATATATATATATATATATATATATATATATATATATATATTTATATATATATTTCCCTCCCGACAGCTCGTTTGTGTTTTATCACCGCTCTGATCCCTGGCGTGTGCTTTGCCGTAGGGCCTTGTATCACACGCTGAGGAGGAAATTAAAGCTAGCATGACTAGCGGGAGTTCTGAATACTTTTACTGAAAGAATGGACTGATAATATACTAGACTGGGTATGCTGCAGGGAGAGGGTGCTGGGACCTGAACTGTATGCGGGAGGGGAGGGAGATGCTGTATCAGGGGGCGAGATGAGAAAACTGTGTGTGTGTGTACCACGTACAGTCAGGCTACAGTTTACATGGAGGAGAACAATGGAGTTAAAAATAAAAGGATAAGATAATCATAAAAGGAGGAATGATCGTAAATGATGCTCACTCACTACATTTCTCAAACCTCGTATTCCATGACGCTCACACACAACTTCCAGCAAACGCCCTGGTGAATCACACACACCCACACTGCACACCAACCTTCACTCCGAACCAATCACTCTCCTCTCTCAACCCCTGTACAAAAGCCTTACACCCTTGATAAAAATAAACTTCTCACTGCTTCTAACAGCAGAAATACACCCTGAAATACAGTAGAAATACAAACTGAAGACAATAAAGCCGCTTTTGGAAGACTGAGAGAAGTGAAGACTACTTAGCCTGGCTAGCTTGAGCCCTACCGTCACCTGTGAACACACTTCCACTTGCCTTTTTGTGGACGACGACCGGGAGTTTCTCTGGGTCGGGGATGAATATCCTAAGGGCGGTGTAGAGGGCGTCCATCAGGGAGACCATCATGGAGATCTTGCTGTCGCTGCCGATCCTCTCGTCAAGCACTGCGAACGACTGCGTCCCTGAGAAAGGCGATGGATAGATGAGCATCGAGTCAACACAAGGTTTCGGTCAGCAGATATACACAAAATGGTCGGTCGCAACACGACTGTACAGTCCAAACCAAAAGGTCATGTCACCGCGAGTGTAAGTCATGCGATCGCATTCACTACGTAACTCCCAAGATTTACAAGCTCTTCTGATTTTGCAGTCCCTTGAGAAATGCTTAATTCTTTACGAACTGTTAAGAATAAGAGAGAAATAAATGTGGTAAGAAAATGTAATAGTTAATGGTGGCCAACGAAAAATTCACCAGTTTCCGGTCCTTATGGAATTCTAATTAAATTTTCTCAGTAAACAGAGGCGAAACAATTAATATATATATATATATATATATATATATATATATATATATATATATTTTTTTTTTTTTTTTTTTTTTTTTTTTTTTTATACTTTGTCGCTGTCTCCCGCGTATGCGAGGTAGCGCAAGGAAACAGACGAAAGAAATGGCCCAACCCCCCCCCCCATACACATGTACATACACACGTCCACACACGCAAATATACATACCTACACAGCTTTCCATGGTTTACCCCAGACGCTTCACATGCCTTGATTCACTCCACTGACAGCACGTCAACCCCTGTATACCACATCACTCCAATTCACTCTATTCCTTGCCCTCCTTTCACCCTCCTGCATGTTCAGGCCCCGATCACACAAAATCTTTTTCACTCCATCTTTCCACCTCCAATTTGGTCTCCCTCTTCTCCTCGTTCCCTCCACCTCCGACACATATATCCTCTTGGTCAATCTTTCCTCACTCATTCTCTCCATGTGCCCAAACCATTTCAAAACACCCTCTTCTGCTCTCTCAACCACGCTCTTTTTATTTCCACACATCTCTCTTACCCTTACGTTACTTACTCGATCAAACCACCTCACACCACACATTGTCCTCAAACATCTCATTTCCAGCACATCCATCCTCCTGCGCACAACTCTATCCATAGCCCATGCCTCGCAACCATACAACATTGTTGGAACCACTATTCCTTCAAACATACCCATTTTTGCTTTCCGAGATAATGTTCTCGACTTCCACACATTTTTCAAGGCTCCCAAAATTTTCGCCCCCTCCCCCACCCTATGATCCACTTCCGCTTCCATGGTTCCATCCGCTGACAGATCCACTCCCAGATATCTAAAACACTTCACTTCCTCCAGTTTTTCTCCATTCAAACTCACCTCCCAATTGACTTGACCCTCAACCCTACTGTACCTAATAACCTTGCTCTTATTCACATTTACTCTTAACTTTCTTCTTCCACACACTTTACCAAACTCAGTCACCAGCTTCTGCAGTTTCTCACATATATATATATATATATATAGAAAAGGTGCCTCGAGCCGCTGACTGCAGAACGTGCGTGTTCGCCAGTTAACTCGGTAAATAAAAGTTACGACTAGACTGCCGGACTACGGCGTCTGGACCGCGGAGGTGCACGATGCCTGGTGCAGTACACACTGGATATTCGATTAGTCGAATATTCCGTACCCTTTCCATTGGCATTTGTGGTCGGGTCGGTAACATACCTGTCTCCCGTCTCGGCGGGATGTGTTTCGAGGCTCGCTGGTGGAGTGGTATATTTCTACGGGAGTGCGACTGTACACACACACACACACACACACACGTCACTGTCACCAGCTCATGAACAGAGAGGAGAGAAAGCATCACTCAACGACCACATTCCTGACAACAAAAAAATCATTTCACTGGCGCCCGATCGTAGGTTTCATGGTCAGCAACGGACCAGCCATAACGTCCGGGGTTACTCCATCGTTTCGCACGGGTCTTTCGTGGACTTGGGTGTGTACACACGCCAAGAGCTTGCCACACAGATGCCAGTCTGTTTCCTTTTTGTGTGAGTCTGCCACCAGTGTCGTCGCCCTCGAGCCTTGCCTTCCCTCCCCGGCGGAGGTGTTGGCCCGTGTCGACACCACAGGCGACCCCCCGGGGGAAAAAAAGAAAAAAAAAAAAAGTCCATGCGGGGGAAAAAGTTATTTCTCCAAAGTTGAAATACCAAACCGAATGCAAAAATAAATGTGCCAAGTGTCGGTGACGAGTGTCAGAGGGAGCGGCTGTCAAGCCCTCCAAGTTGATATGGCCGTCTACAATTTAAATTTTTCCTCTCTCTCTCTCTCTCTCTCTCTCTCTCTCTCTCTCTCTCTCTCTCTCTCTCTCCTAGTTATCAAACCTCAATTAATAAAATTCAAATGCCCTAGATTCCCTGTAGTAAATCGCCAGCCGGAGTTTCACAAGGAGATTATAACTGCAATTAGTCGAGTTCAAAGCTTGTGATATATATATATATATGTTATATATATATATATATATATATATTTTTTTTTTTTTTCCTCTCTCAGCCCTTCAGCGTGTGACAATACTAGAAATATATTACATTTTAATACCACGTCAGGACTCCTTATCACACCTCATATAACACAGTTCCACTGACGTGCATCGACGATGATCGTCTTTAACGTGACAGAGAAATGAGCGACGGAATCGCTGGGGATCGATCAATGCAGGATTTGGGGTTCCTGTGGTAAAAGCCCTCCGCATCTCTGCCTTAGACGACGGTAAACAGTATCGGGGGGC
This sequence comes from Panulirus ornatus, assembly GCF_036320965.1. Taxonomy (NCBI): domain Eukaryota; kingdom Metazoa; phylum Arthropoda; class Malacostraca; order Decapoda; family Palinuridae; genus Panulirus; species Panulirus ornatus. Next base: position 12,390,051 of record NC_092291.1, read on the forward strand.
GATCTGGGAGCTTGGTCGTCTTGCCCTTCTGCGAGAGGTGAGCTGGGAGTTTGGTCGTCTTCCCCTTCTGCAGAGGTGAGATGGGAGCTTGGTCGTCTTCCCCTTCTGCAGAGGTGAGATGGGAGCTTGGTCGTCTTTCTCCTCTGCAAAGGTGAGCTGGGAGTCTGGTCGTCTTCCCTTTCTGCAGAGGTGAGATGGGAGCTTGGTCGTCTTCCCCTTCTGCAGACGTTCCTCAACCTCTCTGGCCTGGAAGGCACGTGGTGAGCCACTGGTGTTCCAAATGAAATGGATCTCTCAGTCCGATACGCTCTTCGGGACAATGATTACCGACAAGAACGCCCGACTTCGATAGACTTCCACGAACTGTTACTGCTTGATTTCAAGTTATGTTTATTCTCTCCTTATGGCCTCAAAATAGTATTCGCTGTCTACATCATGCATTCAAAACACATAGGTTGTGATCAGATCACCCACTTACTCTTCTACCTTCCAAATTTGACAAATTTTAAGGCCTCTAGCCTTTTCCTGTAACTCAGCCCTCTTACTTCTGTTACGGTCTTTATGGCCCTCCTCTGGACCTTCTCTGTTATCTTTTTGTGCCTCTGTAAGTGCAGACCAAACATTTCTTGCTGAGGAAGCACGGACAACTGAATGCCCTAATCATGGTCATCTCATTAAAGCTATATATATATATATATATATATATATATATATATATATATATATATATATATATATATATATATATATATACATGCCCTCGCCGAAGCTGGGTACATGATTTGTCGACTAATTCCTCGGGGAGGATGAACAGTTGGGTTGAACGTGCACCGACTGCTGCAACCGGGATTCGAACCCTTGCGCTCGATCCCTGGCGGCACCGTGAAAGCGTTCGCGGAACAATTCAGGACGTGATATGACGCAGCATGTGAAAAGCTTGCTTACACGCAATTCTATTATTTGCCAGCAGACAGCTTGCCTCATTAAGCTCATAAGGATGGACTCTGATGACGGGTCCTGGTTTGAAATGGTGTTTGGGGCTCATTAAGGGCCGTAATGAAGTATTCAAAGACTCTTGTGATTATCTGCTTCGTATTTAATGGGAATATGTGTGTGTGTGTGTGTGTGTGTGTGTGTGTGTGTGTGTGTGTGTGTGTGTGTGTGTAAGAATAATGATCTCTTTTGTTAACGTACGTCTAAATTCATCTAGCTTCACTAGAATGATGTCAGTTCTTCACTGTATCTTCACAAGCAAACAGATACGCGTATCTCGAATAAGTGATAATGGAGTAGCGAGTCTTCCCCTGGGGAACTGGACATCTCTGCCATTTACCAGCGTGCAGGATTAATGCTTGGGAACACCAGTCCAGCAATATTAATTCCCACCGAAGGCTCGTGGCTGCGCGCATGTGACCCATCCTATGGAATGGACACCGAGTTTAAATACTAATACAATAATTCGTCAAAATACGTTCGAAACATTTACATTTACAAGCAGTCGTGTGGGATTCTCTGATCTATATTCAGAATCTATATGGATTTTGACGAATGATTATTTTGTATATATATATATATATATATATATATATATATATATATATATATATATATATATATATATATATATACAATTTTTGTAGGCGGTTACCTGTATCATAAATCCTATATACCTATAATTTTTTTGTCAGCTCCGATACTACACAGATCCGGATCAAGTACCGACCCTACGAGTTGGGTAACTTGTAACTCCACGAACGAGATTTCACAACATGTGGGTTTGGTTGGTGTACTCGTCCGGATATTGTATTCTAGATCCAGGAACACTTTGACAAAAAACGAGGTCCTCGGACCTTGAACACGGGATCCTTGGGGTCCCATGAACACGTCGTGAACACGAGGTACAAGAGCCCCTTGAGTTCGAGGACCTGCCTCCCAAGCATGAGGTCCCGGAGCCATTGGATACGAGGTTCTGGGCCCTTTGACTTCACGGTCCTGGCCCTTGAGCTTGAGGACCTGCACTGTAATACACCAGCATGTAAAGGGTCGTACTAGGAAGGACTCCCTTGTCTAGATTTATATCCCACTGCAGCTGTGGAAATGTCAGGAAATCGACTTACAATAAGAACGAGTCAGAGGGGAAATCATGGGCACCTGATGAACAAAGAAAAACCTCTCTCTCTCTCTCTCTCTCTCTCTCTCTCTATATATATATATATATATATATATATATATATATATATATATATATATATATATATATATATATAATCACATTCACTCGTGGCCTCAGGATGAATCATGGATTAATAAAGATCTTAATCCGAGCCATGTAAAAGTGGGGGCAAAAAGCTGCCAGAGCACCGAGGGCAGAAGCATTTCCGTGACAACGTCCTTATAACTGGTATGGCATTATCTGCAGTCCAACCCGGTGTATGGGAAGGGGTGGAGGAGGAGGAGTAATAGTGTGTGGGACGTCATCCAACGTTGGTCTATGGAATCGCGCCCTCGCCCCTCGGGGAACTTTTCCCAAACCGGCGGATTTCTCTGCAATGTCTCAACTAATGCTTGCTGTACCCACAGGCAGAGAGAGAGAAAAAAAATTATACCAAGACTCCGTTGGTTCTCAACCGCTATTCTGGAGCTATGTTCTCACACTGACTTCCATTATGATAAATAACTGAGAGAGATAGAGAAAGAGAGAGAGAGAGCCCTAACCAGCCAGCCCTCCACACTGGCGTGCTAATTCATATATTGTACCGGCCATAAAAGATGAACAATAGGGAGTGAGACACAAAAATTTCCCGTACCATTCAACGAGCATAAAATTATTAAACCGGTGCGCTGTTATACGCGGTTTTTGACCACCCATTGTTACAAAAATTAAACGAGGCCTCTGCGTTACTAGAGAGAGAGAAAAAAAATCTACACCAGTCCATTTGCGTTATTAGTTGCGCATATGTCTTGTGGTACATACGCTTTCTGCGTTACTACACCACTGGGAGATATATTCACACTACGAGTGGTTTACTGAATTAAATGAGTAAATAAACAAATAAGAAATATAATATCAAATAAATAATATTTATTTATTATCTATTATATATAATCGCTCTTTCCCGCGTCAGCGAGGTAGCGCCAGGAAACATACGAAAAATCTCCATCCACTCACGTACACACACACACTCATACATATATATATATATATATATATATATATATATATATATATATATATATATATATATATATATATATATATATACACAAACAATAGACGCCCATATACGCACATATACGTACAAACACATATCAACATATACATACAAACACACAAGAATTTACATATATACACATGTACATATTCATACTTGCTTGCCTTCATCCATTCCATCAAGAATAACAGTAATAATAATAATGATACTACTACTACTACTAATAATAATAATAAAAATAATAAAACCTTCGTTCTCGCATTTCACCTTGCATGATATCATCACATCGGGGAACCACTTCTATCTCGCTCAACTTCAAATTCAAAATCTCGTCTTATCTCGCTCAACTTTACTTACTTAACCAAGAACAAACAAAGAGTTGGGGTCCGGGGGCCACGTTAGCTTAATGCCCGGGCTTAAGCTATCTTCTCACTCCCGGGTAAAGTTCAGAAAATCATTAACATAACGAAATAACTGAGATGAAAAACTCGGCGGGCTTCCACCTCGCCAGTTATCGTCACACACTACGAGTGCAGGTGAACGGGGCTGGTGTCTGTGACGCGCACCCGACACCAGCAACCACCACAGCAGCCAAGACCGTCGGAGCACCTTCGTCGCCACCACCAACCAACCAACCACCACAGAAGCAGCTCCGGCCTGAAGATGACTACTACCACCACCACAGCACCATCACCGGGAAGAATGTAAACTCCAACACCAATGATAAACCCCTAAGCCACCACCACCACCTCCATCATTTATCTCCACCACAGTAACAAGTGCTGAAAACCCACCACTGCCACCTCCACCACCAGCGCCAGAACCAACACCGTCTCCACCACAGCACCAACCAGTACCATCCCCGGTAACGGCACCATCGGCAGCACAAGCCACCACCACTACCAGTGTTGGACCTGGGCGCGTCGTCATCTGGTCTCCTGTGTGTGCTGCTGTATTGTTTCCCCGGCAAGTGTCCATAATTATCGCCGATCTCCACTCAACTGTGACGGATGATGCCGCCGGAGGAATGTCCCCCCCCTCGGTGAGCCTCCTCCTCCAAGCCTCCCACTCTCCCCCAACACTACGTATCCAGCCATTCTTCACGCCCTCTCTAAGTGATCCCTATTCATCATGCGTCCGACGCTGTCCATCACGCACGAGATAAAAGCCTCGACTTATGAGCGGAGACGTCGAAGGCGCGGGGTGGGGAAGATAGGGAGAGAGATGACAAAGGGGAGGGTGGGGAGGAAGAAAGGAGGAGGAGGCACGTGTGTGGAAAGTGTGTGGGAAATGGTACAGTGAAGCAATCATGAGGTAGAGCGCACGAGGAGAGGTTCTGGGACGAGGTTACCCACACGGGCCGGGGTATGCCATGGGAGGGGGACGGAGTGAATTATGTTTTGGAGTGGAAAAGAGGACAACGGGTACGGGAGGGGAGCGAAGGGGAAGTGGCGTGGCAAGGCTGAAAAAAAAAGAGAGCGTTAGGAATGAGAGGAGGAAATAAGTCAAGAACGAAGGGGAAGAGAGGAAAACAAAAAAAATATCCAATGTATGGTCCATTTGAGAAGCGGAGGGTTGGTAGTGGGGCCAGATGTGTGTTTGTGTGTGTGTGTGTGTGTGTGTGTGTGTGTGTGTGTGTGTGTGTGTGTGTGTTTGTGTGTGTGTGTGTGCGTGTGTAAGGAGGGGGATGGCTGCACTAAACCCCTCATCCTGGGGTGGGGAAGGAGTTACATTCAGCGGACAAAGGGCCCTCCATTAGCCTCGGGGCTGGCCGGCCGGGGTTAAGCCCTCCCCCTGCTCTGATTCTTGCCACGTTCATCATAGCTTGTGTAAGTACACAATCCCTCCTCTTGGTTTTTTTTCCACGCTTCCACCACCTCTCCCATAGTACTGTGAGGAAGGACCGAACTTTTTCCCTTCTTGTTTACGTGTCTTTCGTTCCAAGCCTTATGTCTGGGAACTGACAACCTCATCCATGACAGTGCGTCTATGACAGTCAACTGAGAGAGTATAAGATCCGACAAAGATCCGTAAAGAAATCTGTACAGAAAAAGTGCTTTGGGTACTTTACATTGGTAAATTCCTCCTCTACGCCAAAATAAAAATCTTTCACGGATCATCCTTGCCAAACTAGAGTTCTGGGGAGTAAATATAAGAGATATAGGTGAGAATAATTCAATGAAGTGAAATGTGGGACCAAAATGGGTTTTTCTCTTAGTCAATAAAAAAAACATGAATATATTTAGATTTCTTTTTAAATGTGATTTGTTACCGTTTTTGAAAAAATTTTGGTGAAAAAAAAAAACTGAAAAACTAACGAAACTGACCGTTTTTCTTTTAATCTAACTCGACATTGCACTTAATTTGCGAACGGTTCGTTGGCTCTGCTTTTTGAAGTTACAATAATAGTAATATACAGAACTACTTATACTTTGGATGGAATAAGTGTGTGTGTGTGTGTGTGTGTGTGTGTGTGTGTGTGTGTGTGTGTGTGTGTGTGTGTGTGTGTATATATATATATATTATATATATATATATATATATATATATATATATATATATATATATATATATATATATATATATATATATATATATAATCTTCTGACTAAAACAATGATCAGTGTATGACACGTTCAGGTTTAGTCCCCCTTTAACAAAAGGCACCATGAAATCCGCACTCAAAATGTCTGTCACTTTTGTCCCCCAATAGCCATTTCCCCTTTTTTTTTTGGTCATTGAATCTGCACATATCAACTCTCTTTCACGTACAGCAGGTTGTACTACGCTAAAAAAAAAACTTATTTACGTACTTCCTTCTTTATAACTGCAGCTTGGTGTTTTATCTCCCGTCGCGAGTGTGCAAGAGATAGCTATCATGAGGTTATCTGAAGCTGGTGTCTCTGATAAGCCTTTCCTGGGGTTACAGCGTGTGCCACTCACTGGCTCGCAGCTCTTATCTCTTGCATCTGTCCATTAGTCATTCCCCCTTCCACTCCCCGAGTGTGGATGGATGTATATTCTCCGGCCGTGATACTTCGCAGCAACTGGATGTCGGTGGCAGTAATTTAGGATCCGCCAGGCTAGTGGAGGAGGACTCTTCTTCACAACTTTCACAGCGGTGGAGGCTATCTGGCCCTTCTTTATCACCGTGGTAGAGACACAGAGGTTGCTGACTCGCCTGGATCCACCACACTTTCTTTACTGGTAACTTTACCAGGCTTCCTTACTGATCATGGAAGCCACTCGTCTCAATTCTTTACTTCTTTCACGCGGTTTCAATGTGTATATATCACCTCCCTCAGATTCGTAAATCTTGGAAATAGTGTCGCAACTCGGGTGTCTGACGCAAGAATGGAGAATATTAGAACAGATACTGTCACGGAATTTACGTTTCGTCTCATGAATACTCCACGCTGTGGTGGCCAGAGTTCGCTCTCTTCTTTTAGCACTGGTGTAAGACAAGTGTAGAGCGTGAGTCCCTCCGCATATAGTGGCAGGATAGCACACTCAAGTGCCACTTCTCATATTAACTTTTGACAAATATTCCACAAAATGTTTTTTTTATTCCTCAAATTTTTCCTTAGAAATCCGATTTCGCAGGCATGTGCGAAAGAGGATTTTTAATAAGCAGACGAGGCGTTTCCAAATATAGATAAAAGCAAAAACACCTCAATTCTAATTCTGGGTTTAAGCCAGTTTTTTGTTTTCTATTTTTCAATCGATAGGGCTATTCTGTCATGGGTTATAGTCACAAAAATAAGTCACTGTGGAAGCCTCCGGGGTCTCTCCAACGTTTGATGGAGCCACTCAGTACCAAAATACCAAAAAACGTTCATAGTGTCAAACGTTCCTCCCTTAGAACATTCCATCTTACAGTCAATTAAAGCTTTGTTTTTTCTTTAAAAAAAAAAAGCGCATCCTCAATACCTTTAAAATCTTACTCTCCTCGATCTACAATGACGTTGTTCTACGCAACCAGAATAGATTAATTTTCACCTTTAAAAAGGCTTCACCAACACCGAGACTGACTCCATGGCCAGTTCTTATTCCCTCTCTCTCTCTCTCTCTCTCTCTCTCTCTCTCTCTCTCTCTCTCTCTCTCTCTCTCTCTCTCTCTCTTTCCCCGAAAAACGTGGACCACCACGACGCCGCGGGATCGCCAAACCTGCGGAGGGACAGCTGCGGCTGCGGCCAAGCCACCTGCCTACTCCCCTACCCACTTGCCGGACTGGAACAAACATTTGCATGGCCGGTGTTTGGGTCGTAAAATATTTTGCGCCACGCTCGGGTCCGGTGGATATTTCAGATGCAATTAGCATATGTTGGAAATACGAAATATTATAATTGAATTTTTTTTTTCAACTATAGGGTCTAATTTTATGCCTGAATTAAGATAGGGCGGCATTGGAACATGACCACCGCCCGAATGTGTAATTAACCGAACCAGTATCTAAAAATGTATTTTCCATGCGCATAATGTACGCCAAAGTGGCATCAACCGAGGGAATGTTGATCATGGGAATAACGACGTAGAGGAACACTGATCGAACGAGTCCGGGGCATATACCTAATAATACCAGACAGCCGAGCAACGCAACCCCCGGACACAGCAACCAGATGGCAACTGATCAACAGGCGGAGGGATGCAGGAGGTCTACAGGCGGAGGGATGCAGGAGGTCAACAGGTGGAGGGATACAGGAGGTCTACAGGCGGAGGGATGCAGGAGGTCAACAGGCGGAGGGATACAGGAGGTCTACAGGCGGAGGGTTGCAGGAGGTCAACAGGCGGAGGGATGCAGGAGGTCAACAGGCGGAGGGATACAGGAGGTCTACAGGCGGAGGGGGGATGCAGGAGGTCAACAGGCGGAGGGATACAGGAGGTCTACAGGCGGAGGGATAGAGAGAAATTAATCCAGAGACAACCCAAGATACATGGCAGGTCGTGTGTGTGTGTGTGTGTGTGTCGAGGTTGAGGTAGCCATAGCTCATTTTGGCGAGGGTATAACAGAGCAGAATTACATCACGCCTCAAGCGTCTCGCCATATATATTATTACCAGAGAGCTTGTGTTCATGATTTGTTTGAGCAGAAGGAATTTGTCACGTCCTGTGCTGGCGTTAATGTCTCCATATTTCACGTCTCCCTTAACACTGGGACGGGGTTGGAGTGGTGCGGGTATGGGGCGGGTGGAGTGGTGTACAGGAGGGAGGGAAAGATTACAGTGTGTGGGGGGGAAGACAGTGTCCCGTTCTGAGGCTCAGCCTCGCGCCTTATCTAGCTCCACAGCGCTGGTGAAGTGGGCTTGTGTGTGACACCACCGCTGGGAGTGGTGGAGCAGATGTGGAGGCAGGCGGGGTTGTCTGGGAGGTGCAGAGAAGTGGACGCGTGGATGGAGATGGGGGGACTGGAGGAGGGGTTTAACGTACGTGTGGGTGTAGGTGGGATGGTGACCCTTTCCCTACATATGAATCGTGGTTACAGTACATGTAGGCAAGAGTTTTTGTCTGTTTGTTTGCTTACCGTTATCAAGGTCAGACATATGCCACAATACGATTCCACGTACAGCTGTATGTCCCAAATATGAATATGAACAGTGGTATCATTAACAGGCACTCCTATACTCCTGTCAAGAAACATCTCACTTTCATCCTTCTTCGCAATTCCTTCTCCTGCTGCCCTGCATCCTCTTCCTCCTTCGTCCATCCACCTCCTCCTCCCTCTCTCTCTCTGCAGCCTTCCCACCTTCCTCCCTCACCCTACATCACAACCTCCTCCTTCAACTCCCTTCCTGCAACCCCTTCCACGGATCTCCTTCTACTTCAACTTCCTTTTCCACCGCAGCCTTCGTCCCCCGCTCCCCTCCTCCTCCTCTTCCTCCTATCTCCCCAACCTCACTTAACCTCCCCGTCCCCGACCCCATTACCTCCCCTGTCCCTGGGCTGGGCCGGCTGATCCAACAGACGGGGACACAGCCCACGTAATGCATATTAATAGACGCCAGTATATGGCCAGGGGACTTGTTCGAATTATTCACGGGAAATCCGTCAAAAATTCGCAGGGATACACCGACGTGGCGACCATCACTGAATAAAATGGTGGGCGATAGTGTAAGGTCGTCCCTCGGATATGTACCAAAGCCTGTTTGTCACTTGCTAACCTAAGTAGTGAGCTCATTTCCCCTCCCTCTCTCTCTCTCCTCCTCCAAGTGTCTCTTGTCTTCATCTACCACTGCGTGCACGCGCCTGTCTCCCTTGCTACACCATCGGCAAGACATGTTATGTGCGGTACTGATCATCTCTACCCATACTTATCCTCAATCCATCCTCTCCCCCCTCCGCCCTTCCAACTCCCTACACCTTTTAGTATTCCCCCAGCCTGCTCTATCCCCCCCCCCCCCAACTTAGACCTATTACACCTCCCCCCGAAAACAAAATAGTCCGGTGAGAATTTCCATTTTGCTTTCTTCCTAAATTCATGGCCACGGGCATATTTCTGACAGCTTTAAGCCTGAGAACGTGAATTTAAGAGTCTAATATACTGCACAATTTGGCCATAGCGTGGAGGCCCTGTAATTGAGAGTAATTAGTTACCGTAATGCAGACCATTTAATACTTAAGTGCCAGCTACTTTGACATTAAAATTCTAGGCTGTCGGGGGAAGAGTGTGCGGGCATGCGGGCCCGCAGGTGTGTAACGTGTTATCATAAGAGAGTGTGTGATGGATTAATGTAATTCATGTTATGTCAGAATTCATGCCCACGGGATTAATGTAGGTAATCATACATAACCCTATTTAAGTCCTTTAGCCATAAATAATCTCCTACACACACACACACACACACACACACACACACACACACACACACACACACACACACACACACACACACACACATGCGCAAGCGCACGTTTCCCCCCAACATCGGCAGTTACTCCTGCGTTGTGCTTAGCGGAGAGGCTTCGTCCCTCTTCAAAAGCGTCGGTGTGGATCAGCCGCTTGAGGCTGCGAGAGCCGCTCCCGATAGACGTACGGATAAATTCCTTGCCGCGCGCAGACAGAAGCGCGCGCGCCCACGCACACACACACACACACACACACACACACACAATACCGCGAGCGGCATCGCCAGCATAAACCAACACTACAACTTGGAGAACATTATCTTTTAAACCAGGTCTTTATGTTTAGGTCCCCGCTACCTCCAACCACGGGAATGTATTACGATCAGCCCCCAGAGCACGGAGGAAATAATCTAATAAGATGATACAAAAAAGCACGAAAGAAACTAAAGGAATGAGGATGTTGTAAGATGCCTGCAAACCCTCTGAGCCCTTGAGCAGTAACTTCATCAGGAGCAAAAAAAGAAGTTTTTATGACCTTGAACGCATCATGAGGGATGTGCAAATTTTAGGCTCCTCAAAAATGTCTTTCGTTTTTTTTTTTTTGTTTTCTTAATTTCAAAACGAGTGGTAGAGGTAGAACCTATGGCTAGATCTGAGAAGGACACTGTCTTTCCTTATGGCTATAAAACAATGCAGATCCTTCTTCCTATTCACGTGTTTATCGAAGGTGTGCATCCGGGTCTCCGCCAGCCAGTACACAAAATATTATGGAACAGCTTTGGTGTACAGAGCGGAATATCTCCTTAATCTGTATTGCAGGGCGTAATCTTCCAGGATTATTATAGTCTCTTATATACACATCTACAAAACTGCCTTTGTGCATAACGGCCTTGAAATATTCCTATACTGGACGAATTTTGGCTGTGGATATACGACACTGGGACGAAATACTTCAAGTATAGTAGATTCTATCTATTACGTGAGCAGGAAGGGTTTGGATACTCAAGAAACCCATTCCAGATGGCAGACACCAGAATAAAGCGAGTCCTGGGTAGGTTTGTCACTCTAAGGAAAACGGAAGTCAGGTAACATGGTACATGAAAGAAAACGAGTCGTAACGGGAGGGGTGTGACTCAACAGAAAACAAGTCTTCGCTGACGAGGGTCACACTCCCCATATCAAGCGTACGGGAAAGAAGGTGACGCCAATGACGCATTCTTTCTTCATGGCCATCATGAGGAGGCTGAAGCGGAGACGGAGGGGTGAGGAGGGATGGAGTTAAGAAAAGGAGACGACTGTGCCATGAACAAGAAGAGGTGAGCACAATGGGAACGTACACAACACGAAGGCAAACAGGTATCATTCGCATACAATGCCGCACATGATATACATAATAAACCACATACGCAAACGTATGTTTTAGACACAAGGACCACGAGTGTAAAATTCTCTCCCCTTAACGTACAAATGGGTAATTAATTGAACCTACACATATGATTACTTATATTCATATAATTACCCCATGACCAATGTGTAGGAAAAGCTCCTGCAGCCCAAGGATGCGCTACTTCCAGCAGCAAGGGAATGGTGACTCCTTTGAAGAGGGATTTCCTTGACGAGATTGTATTCCCGATGACACAGCTTTTGTAAAGGTGACTTTTCACCCGTGTAACCGCACGCAGGTGGAGTCCGGTAACACACACACCCACCCACACACACACACACATATATATATATATATATATATATATATATATATATATATATATATATATATATATATATATATAAAGAGAGAGATTTTTAGAGTTGGAGGATAAAGTCAAGTGATAACTTCAGGAATAAAGAAGAATGGGGTCGACACCAGGCAGACGGGTTGGTGGTGGTCCGCAGGTTAAATATACCTGACCGAAAAATATTGGTCCATCTATTGTGGAAGGCGCGAAGATGACTTGTGGTAAGGTGAACGATGATGCATGATAGCGCGAGGAAGGTAAAGAGGGCGGTGATGAGCGGGGCCAAAGACGAGGAGAGGAAGGTGATGAAAGAGACGAGAAGGTCACTAGATACTTTATCTCCCAAGTTGAAGTTGGTGCCGTCGTGGCATAAACCAATGCGAAGTTTCGGCTGACAACGGTGCTCCACTCGAGGTGGGTGAGGGTAGAACAAGTCTAAAATAGCCCCGTGCAGAAGATATATTCCCGCTAATGGTACGTTAGACACCTCACAACCCGGCGATGAAAATTATTACCCAGCGTTCAAATTGCGAGGAAATGAGAATTAAATGTGATACATTACTCGAAGTGGTCGGTGTGTCGGGGAGACACATGGTGACCTTACACGAGACGAGGGGGAGGTCACCACCTCTCTCTCTCTCTCTGGTAATAGCCTCACAGTATTCCCCCCTTATCATTTATCTTATCCTCCCACAAATCTTCGTTATCAAGAGTAATATCACTAAGGTCTTCGTCACGGAAGGAAGTCCTCAGGGAGGTCGAGCTAAGTACATAAGTAAAGATGGCACACGGAAGATTATAACGGAAAAGGATAGTCTACGACTTTATATACGAGGCAGGAGGAGAGGAAAACACACACACACACAAAAAGAAAAACTAGTCACTTTAAGGGGGGTTAGTCATGGTTCCAAGATGAGATGTAAGAAGCAGCAGCTCCAAAGTTCAGCGGCGTAGGAGAGAGAGAGAGAAAAAAAATATCTCTGAGCAAAGTTTTGAGGTCAAAGTAGTGGAGTTGATAAACCCGACTGTTGTATACTCTGGAGTCGAGTTAGTATGTATACCTACAGGGGATAAAAGAGCAGCCGGCCCATACAAGGGTTTACAGGGATATATGAAAAATAAGGAACTGGTGAGAAGAGTTCTCTATGGCACTAATGACATAAGTTCCCCACTGGGAAAACAATTAAGGATTTTCCAGAGTGGACAGGGTTCTCTCTCTCTCTCTCTCTCTCTCTCTCTCTCTCTCTCTCTCTCTCTCTCTCTCTCTCTCTCTTTGATGTACAAATTTTGATTGAGCGAACGAGTGATTAATCTCGTGGCATTTGTAAAGGGTTAGAACCTGTTGGTTATTCAGCGCATTTAAAAAAAAAACGAATACAAGCCTAAATATCTAAAACAACATTCACAAAATGAAAAAAAAAATTTTGGGCTTCCTTTAGAGGGAATTCATCATCAGTCTTTCATTTATTCCACTGTTATTCGATGATTCATCCGTAACTCCGACAGTTCTATATAACTTTTTTTTTGTTGTTTGTGTGTGTGTGTGTGTGTGTGTGGGGGGGGGGGGGGGGGGAAGAATCCGCCAACACATGCTGTAGGGTAGTATCACAACTGCAGGTGTCACATACGAAGGCTGGGTGTCTCCCCTCCTTTCCATTACGCGACCATGGAGGCCAACACAGCATGGCCAACTCTCAGTCTACAAAGAAACGTCTCCAATTGACTGTTCTGGTCGAGGGTCGAAGGACATCATTTAACACCTTTCTCTGTCCGCTGATGTTATTCTCTAGGGCCTTGTAAGTTCCATGTAGACCTCCCCCATTTAAACGTAACATAATTCCTCCTACTACCCATAAAATCGCTTACATATAACTCTCGTAGAAAGATTGCCTAGACGCAGCCGATTTAGCATGCTTTTGAAACTCGTTTTTGAAGCCATCAGCAGTTTATGCTCTAGAGAAGTGCAGGGGAGGGGGGGGAAACGTAGTTTTTCCCCTGTCAGTTTCTGAGTTATGGGGCGTGGACATGGACAACACAGGGGAGGGCAAACACAGAAGCAAGCTCCTCTGATGTGCGCAAACAGCAGCAGCAGCAGCAGACGGCGTGATCCTCCCAAATAGAGAGAAAAAAAAAAAAGGAAAAGAAGAGAGGAAGAGCGTTAGATCTCCCCAGTCAAAAATGTCCCGAGTTTGACCTACATTGTGCATACAAATGGACCCATCAAATCTCAATTGTCTTTTGGAGTTTCTCATTTGAAGCGTTGATAAATAATACACTGATGACAACGGTAAATGACGTCAGAGGAACTAGTTCTTTTTTTTTTTTTTCCATTTCGACCCGAAAAAAAAAAAAAATCATTGGGAGATAAAGAACACTGTATACGGTCATCGCAGGTCAGCGGCCTTTGATGGTCTCTCTCTCTTTATGTGTTAGAACAAATGTGTCGTTTCCATACATTACTAGGGTCTCAAATTCCAACGTGAAGCTTTTTATCTACGTCAGCACGCGACGGCAAAAGGCTTGTACCACTCAAGAGTGTTCTTAATAACAACAAAGGTTTTTTTTTGTCGTAATGAATTTAAGTAACAGTAAATCTTATAGTCTTACTAACTCTCACCAGCAAAGCTTGTCAAGACGGTCTTTTGCCACCAAAGCTTCCTCTTCAAAGCTTGCTACAAAAAAAAAGCTTGTTGTGGTATAAGCTTATGATAACTAAGGATGGCTGTAATGTTAGCTTACGACATTACAGCCTCCTGTAACTGAAACTCGGAACACTGTATATAATTATTTGTTGTTCAAAAAAGCATTATTTTTTTCAGTATAGATTCCACTTCGACCCCACTAAACTGGTTAAAAAAAATTGTCAATAGTTAAAAAAAAAAATTGCAAAACTATTGTGTATCGGAGGGACCCGAACCCACTTTCTGGTGTCGTAAGCTGACACTGCTGCTGTGTGCGCCTGGATAACTGACCGAAAACATTGGAAAATATATGGGAATATCCTGTGTCCACACCTTGTGTCAACTTGCACGCACCGCTACCGCCCGGCACCACCACTATATGTTTTACTGGCTGACTTTACCGGGCAAACCATTGTGCCGCACTGACGCTGAAGCTAAACTTATGTGCAGCTCGGGATGCATTTGCTGTTGTCAGGAGGTAAGTGCCGTGTCCGGGGCTGTGGCGACACTGCAGCTAAAATATAGCTTTTAGCCGTCCAGTTTAACAGGGCCGGCCACTTCGGCTCGCACGTATTGTCCGACCCGTTCCCTTGTAGGAGGATAACGGTGAAGAGGAACGGTGGTAGGCTGTAAATTCTTAATCTTTTACAAGCCCGTGCCGTAAATCATTCAGACTTTGGGTGGCGAATCCACATAAAGCTTATATGAACGGAGGAGATAAGATCCGAGATGAGGCGGGGAGGGAAACACTGCTTGGCGTTCCTGAGGACGGAGACGTTTTCTGTCTCCATCTCGTTGCGAGTCTTTCGCGATCCCTTTACAGTGGCCTAAGGCTCTCCTACTCTCGCGCCCTGCCTACAGCTCCGACATCTCTCTCTCTGTCAGCCCCGCAACAACACTGTGACAACAACACAAACAGCTGGACTCTAAGTCTTCGTCTAGCCTCTCTAATAACTGTTTAATCATTAATAGGAGTTCTGCCTAAGGGACTGTGGTGGGAGGGGGGGAAAGGCAGAGCAAACATCTCCGCTCATGAGACTAATACCCATTTGTTTCGGCCGGAGGATGGGAGGGAAACTGGCGGGGAGGGGAGATGGAGGAGGGGATGGGGAGGAAGAGGTATGAGAGAACATAAGCGCGTGAGGGGAGGGGAGAATTGAGTGCGTATGTTGGGGGAAGGGTGCGGGCACGAGACTGGAAAGCTACAAGCGATGACGGCAAGAGTGGGCAAGCGACTGGGAACAGAGGAAAGCAAACTGAGAGAGGCACTGGAAGGGAGGCTTCATGTGTGGGGGAAAGGAGCACGATGGTAAAGTGGAGAGAGAGAATGAGGAAAGGCCTGTGATAAAGGGGACAATGAGGAGCAGGTCCCGCGGGGGTCATGCCTCACTGTCCGGTTAAGCGGATGGCTTTCAGAACAACTGTACACCGTGTTGAAGCAGCGTGTTCACGCGTCAGCGACACATTAGCAACCCCAGAGAACACGACTCTCCTGGGATGTCGAGGGGATGGGGGAGTGATGCGGTTGCTTGGGACCCTTTTGTACTTTTTTGCCAGGCTTGTAGCGAGGAATGATCATCTGGGGTCTGGCGTGCTGGGCAGGTTTGCATTAAGGAAGCAATTCATTCCCATCCATTCATCCTACTTATTCATATCGTCTCACACTCTCAACAGCTGTAGTTCGGTGGTTAGCTGATCCCTAAGGTCGATTAAGTTGAAATCTACATCTGTATGAAGGTATAAGAATCCTTCAGCATGATGCTCAAGAATTCTCATTCAGCAAGCCACCGGTCTGATACTTGTGAACGTAAGGAACGTCGCATAAGTAGCTTGGGCATCATCGGAACGCCTGAACGTCACGTCAACAGACTAGACAGCACGAGAACGTGACATGACTGAATGCACTGCATGCGAACGTCTTAACCACTGACTGGACTGCACGGAGAACGTCACGTTCCTAAAACTGGAGAGCACATGAACGTCACGTAAACACATATGACTGAGATACGAAGACCAAAATCACGTCTTTACGGTGGGCTGTCACAAGTTATAATACTTTCCACATCAGTCACCGACTAAAAACATGGCAATGGTGGTGCAAATCAAAAGCCAATCCACGTATTTAGCAGACCCAGCCCTTGGTTCCTTATCCACTGAATGATGAACTTCACCGTCACTCCGGCCAGTCACCTGGGTCTCTTCCCCTGGCGTGCGGGTTTCAAGGCTCCAGCAGCAACAGATGCGCGAGTGTACAGGTGAGCTGCTGGGCAAACGTTGTGGGTTACGATGCCCACGAACGCCAGGCACGTGACTCGCTGACCATGTTATCAACAATGTTCTGGCAAACGTGATTTTCACCTCCCAACATTTTTTAATTTTTTTTTTTTTAACATACGAGCAATAATTCAACGTTAACGAAATATTTCGTTTTTTATATTTTAGTACACCAGTCATGTCTAATTGTCGAAAAAATAAATCGTACGTGAAAAAGAAAAAAAGAAAAACCTACCACGCAATGAGTATTTAGGCAAATAAATGAAATGAAAATAAATTTGCTCGTAAAGTCGATTTTTTTTTAAAAATTTGTATATAGTTATATGAAAAAAAAATCGACAAGTTGTAAGTAAGTTACTTCGTGGATTTTGCAAAACCTAGTTGAATTTACAACCTGAAGTTCGTAGGTCGGTAAACTGCAGGAATAAATAAATTATCTAAAAAAGTCTGTCATGTCTCCACATACTAATGCCATGTGTTGCCATGATCGCCCTATATATTATATGCATATATATATATATATATATATATATATATATATATATATATATATATATATATATATATATATATATATATATATATTGTGACAGCTATCGTACACATACTGATGGGTCAGAATGCTGAACATTTTTGTTCCGAGTTTTTCAGGCCCAGAGACCATCCGTCAAACCCATTTATGCATTGTCTTGTATTACATGTACAATACAGGAACTATCAAGTGTACAAAACACAATTCTAGTCACCGTATCGACTGTGAAATACAAATAAGCATTAAAAAACAGAGCACTTACAGCACTTCGGCCAAATATTTACCTTCCTTCCTATGTTTTAGGCCTTAAGATCTAGCTAGAGTCAGGTCAAACGGCAATTTTTCAGTTATTCTCTCTCGGACCTGGAGTGAATTTTTAAACTTACGCAAAATCTAGATCTATTCCAAATTCTGTTGGCGTAAGTGACTCGCGATACTGCCACCATCAGGGAGACTCACTGTGGGGTCCTCTGTCAGGTGGAGTATGTCCACAGTGGTACACTGCAGGTAAAGTCACGAAACCACACTGTATTTTACAAGCTGAGGAATACTATACCACACCATCTCTCTGTCCACGTCGACAGAGAGGCATATACACACACGGGCACCACGCAAACATGGCTCCCGGCGATTGAGGGGCAGTGACGACCAAGCAACGGGTAACTTGCCAAGTAAAGGTATACACAAACTACTTCACCAGGAGAGAGAGAGAGAGAGAGAGAGAGAGAGAGAGAGAGAGAGAGAGAGAGAGAGAGAGAGAGAGAGAGAGAGAGAGAGAGAGTGTGTGTACGTGAACCTACGAGGGAACAGGAGGTCAACGGTCGACGTAAGAGGTGAGAACTAGGTCGGCTGCAGCCAGCGACCTCTCCGACCCTGAGCTGCTACTACAACAGACATGATACCTGCGTCTCGGAGTGTTTTGCTACTCACCGAAGCCGTGGGCGCTTAGCCAGGATAATCGTCAAGATCCCCACAGGTTTACCAGGCGTTGAGCAATCTGCTCGCAACATTGACGGAAACATGAACCCCCAGAGTTCAGCTTTTAATCAAGTCGGTGTTCTCCTGTGCCAATATGTATCGGGCTCTCCTGAAGTTGTGAGGAACTCGCAACGTCAGGAACACTTGCGAGGTCGGTGATGGTAGATCATCTCGAAGACACACGTACCGAGTGTTAACGAAGAAAACGAGCGACAGGTCCCCACCATGCATGGTAAACAAAAGAGAACCTAACAGCTCAGCTCTCTCTTGAGGTCGTGAATGAGACAGCAATCACTTGGACCCGCAGCATGCATCTGACCATCTGAAGTGAAATCTTGCTTCACTATTTAGCTTTCCATTGCAAAATTATTCATGCCTTATTCTAAGTACACTTCTGTATCACTGGGGACAGCTAACTTTCCAAGGAAAGACGCGAGTGTGAAACTCTTTTCCCCGCAACACACAAAGAGTAAGCACACACAACGGGTGGGGTGCTGTGCAGGTGAGAGCCGGGCGGCGGCGTTGAGGGTAGAGCGCCCCACAACACAATGGTCCTCTACCGTAAAATGTCTTCTTCCTGACGTTATCTTCGGCCTCCGGATACCCAAGACACCAGCTACCGCGCCGCGTCGGGCCGGTGTTCAACTGTCGGCACGCGAGAGCTGTCGAGTGGTCGGCCCTCTTAACTACTACTTGGTCCACTTCAGTTGAGGGGAGCGGTGAGGCAAACCAACTGTTGACTGGCCTGGGGGAATGGTGGGGCCACAAGTGACTGGCCCAGGAGACTGATGGGCCACAGCAATTGCCGACAGGCCCGTGGGGAACTAGTAGGGCCATACAAACTGTTGAGAGGCCTGGGAGCCAAGCTGGCCACAACTAACTGGCCCGAGAGAATGGTTGGCCATAGCAGCTGTTGACTGGAGGGCCGCGGGCCATGACGGTAATAGCCACTTTCTGAAGAAGTTCCGCCTTGGGGAAACAGCGACATAACTCTCTTGCCCGGGATCTGTCAGTACATCTCTCCTCCCAGGATGCCCCTCCTCCTCCTCCTTCTCCCAAACCTCTACCCTTATCCGTCCATCACCGCACCCACACACCACCCTCCGACACTCTATATCTCCTCCGCCCACCCACTAGTCTCTTCTACGCCTGTAACTCCGACCTCGAACACGTACGTAACCACAGACCCACCTCTCTAGTGAGGGTTGCACGTGCACACCTGCCGCTCCACACACCATGCGGACACTCTTCTCCAGGTCTCTCCCTTCCCATGTCTTCCTTGCTCTCATCACCTCTCCTACCGTCTCCTTCCTCTCGCCTACCCTGGCCCCTCCCTCCTACAGATGCGAGCTAACAGGCCCTACGGCTTCTCCAGGGAATCGTCACCAGACGAAAATTGAAGAAACCGTTTCATTATCGCCTCTCTCTCTCTCTCTCTCTCTCTCTCTCTCTCTCTCTCTCTCTCTCTCTCTCTCTCTCTCTCTCTCTCTCTCCCAACAACAACACCACACAGAAAAAGACGAACAGGCATGACGAGGAGGGAGGGACGCCTCCAAGCCCAGGTCGTGTCGTTCATCTCTGCAATGTTCCGCGACAGATCAGTCGCCTCACATAATGCGGCCTTTCCGGCTATCGGCTCCAATACAATTGCATAAAGCTGCCATAAAATATTCCATGTTTTACATATGAATGTAATCCGTGCTCTCTTTCCCTCCCCTCCCCGCCAACCCTGTCCCCTCCTCTCTCTCCCCGACAAACAAAATTATTTGTCAAAACGATATTATTTATTTATTACCATACTGAATGCCGACCACGTCCCGCATATTGTTGGATGGCAAATGTTTTAAATTATATATATATATATATATATATATATATATATATATATATATATATATATATATATATATATATATATATATATGGGTGTGTCCTATGAGTCCGGGAACATCTTGATCACGCGCAAAATTGTGATCCTTTCCAACATATGGGTGTGTGTGTGTGTGTTGGAAGGAGACAAATAAGATTATACACTTACTAGATCTGTGCCCCCAGTCAACAGTTAATAACTCAGAAATCAGGAGGTGTTGCATTAAGAACTAATCTGGCGTGGGATAAGGGTAAGACTGGAGACTATTTTCGCTGCCAAATAGCAACGAGGGAAGCGATGCTGGAAGACGAAGTACATGACACATGCTGGCTGAGGGAAGCGGTGCGGGATGACGCAGTGGATGACACACGCTCGCTGGAAGGGCTCCAGAAGTCAAAGGGGGAGCCTCTCGCCTACGACCGTCAGTAGATAGTGTTCCAGCAAAAGAGCAACACTGGAAATCAGGCTATGGAATCTCGGCATACGGGAGGACAGACGGGCAAGAGGGGCCTTGTGTTCTCCCTTGAATGTCACAGTGGGATCCTGCAGGGAGTTAAGAGCGTGGGCTTGGGAGAGGAGAGGAGTTCTGTGGAGGGAAAGGGATAACATATATTGAGGGAGGGGATGGGAAAGATGAAAAGGTGATGAAGAAATGGATGGGAGAGAGAGAAGAGAGAGAGAGAGAGAGAGAGAGAGAGAGAGAGAGAGAGAGAGAGAGAGAGAGAGAGAGAGAGAGAGAGAGGGCAGGAGGAGGAGGAGGCGACGGCAATCACGAAAATGAGGTATGCAAGCAGGAGAGAGGGAAGCGAGGCAAGCTGTAATGCAAGGTGGGAGGTGCCGAGTGACAGGTGGCGGGGGTAGAGTATTGAGGACATGTGCAGGGTGGAGGGACTGAGGAGGTGGTGGGCGGGATGGGTTTGGGGAGGAGGGTAGTCACCAGAAGGGGTCGTCGACTCATGGACCTCACACCAACCCTGACGCCGCAAACCAAAGACCACCCCCCTCCCCATTTTCTGCCCGCCCTCCTCCCCCTTCGCCCAGTCAAATACTCTTAATATTTACTCCGTACACAACTTGTCCTGGTTGTGAGAGGCAACATTCTGTGATTGTTTAGAAACTTGTAAGAAATACGGGGTCAGGGGAGATATAATTATATTTCTAGTTTTCATGAAGGTCCTTCTCCCCCCATCCTCTCAATGGCAAAAGTTTCTGGTGGGGGTTAATGTTTATAATGGGGGATTTAGGTTCATTTAACGCTCGGCCGACACAAAAGACTGCCAGGGATTACGGTCGGCTAAATAATTCCCATTAAAAAGAAGTTTCTTTCTCATACCTCAGGAGGAAGCTGGTGTGTGTGTGTGTGTGTGTGTGTGTTTGTGTGTGTGTGTGTGTGTGTTTTGGCTGCCCGGCTAGTGACATGCGGTGTGGTGGTATGCCGCCCCCAGTGATGTGGGTGGTGTGCCCCCAGTGATGTGGTGGTGTGCCCCCAGTGATGTGGTGGTGTGCCCCCAGTGATGTGGTGGTGTGCACCCAGTGATGTGGTGTGCCCCCCGTGATGTGGTGGTGCACCCAGTGATGTGGTGGTGCCCCCCGTGATGTAGTGGTGTGCCACGCGATGCAGTGGTTCAGTGCACATGAAGCGGCGTGGACTCTATGTGGTGTTGTGATGCGTTAAGTGTTATTATTCTCTAGTGGCTTGTGATGGTAGCGGTGTGGTGTGGCTTGTGATGGTGGTGGTGCAGTATGGCTTGTGGTGGTAGTGTGGCTTGTGATTGTGGTGGTGGTAGTGTGGCTTGTGGTGGTAGTGGTTTGGTGTGGCTTGTGGCGGTAGTGGTTTGGTGTGGCTTGTGGTGGTAGTGGTTTGGTGTGGCTTGTGGTGGTAGTGGTTTGGTGTGGCTTGTGATGGTAGTGGTTTGGTGTGGCTTGTGGTGGTAGTGGTGTGGTGTGGTTTGTGGTGGTGGTGGTGTGATGTGGCTTGGGGATTTGGTAAGGGTGTTTAAGTCTGTAGTGTACAGGAAGGGAGCGGGTTTATCAGCTGTAGGTCTTGGTGTATGATATGGTGGTAGGGGAGTGCTTTATGATGCAGAGCCGGTCTGTGGTGGTTTATTACATAGCAGCGGAGTGTGGTATATTGTATAGCTGCGGGATATGCTTTATATAGCTGCGGGACGTGGTTTATGATGATGTGGTGGAGTGTGGTATACCGTGCTGTGGTGGAGTGTGGTATACCGTGCCGTGGCGGAGTTCGGTATATAGTGTAGTGAAGGTGTGAAAGTTATGCTGTGGCGGGGTTGTTAAATGGTTGATGGTGTGGTCCTGTTTATGGTGTAATGGCGGGTTGTGGGTTATGACGTAGTGAAGGGTTGTGGTTTACGATGTAGAAGCAGGGCCTGGTTTATGATGTAGGGGGCAGAGGATGTGTGATTTTAAGATACAGTTGCGGGGTGCGGCTTATGAACTAGCGAGTTGTGTGTATAACTTGTGACGGCGGAGGGCGTGATGAGGTAAGGATTCAATCTGCTGTGGTGGTGTAGTGTGGTTTGTAGGACTGCCGTAGCAGCTACAGGGTGGTGGGGTGGCGGTGTATTACAGACTAAAAAGAGAAATCCTACTGGGGTGGAAATGGGGAAATATGCGACACGGAGGCGGGCATTCAGCTCGGATAGCGAAGAAGGCATCCAAACACGCACGTCTCAAAGTCCTCTACCACGTCGCTTTACCCTAGTGGTCCGGCAACCTACAGACGTTATGATAAATAATGTCAGATTTAAGTAGCTTGTTTCCTTTGTTTCGTCATTTTTTGGGAAAGGAGGGTTGTAAGTCTCTGTAATGCGGCAACCTTGGATCCCTTAAAAACTCTGACCCCTCGAGCTGCCGACGCCAACGAGAGGAGGTCCGGCGGCCCAGGTCCTCTCAATATGTCGGCCGTCATATGATACGGACTTCCGATCACTTCCTCCGTCTTCCTTTGTCAGGGATGGAGGAGGTCCCATCGCCTGCCGCGGTGTCTAATGTCATGGCCAGCTGCTGCTGCCGCACCACTGGCTGGTGGCGACAGCAGTGGTGGTAGTGGCAGTGTTGGTAGTGTGCTGGTAGTGGGAATGATGGTGGTACTGCTCTGCTACTGGTGGTGCTAATGGTGGTGATGGTGGTGGTTCTAGTGTGCTGGTGGTAATTGGTGTCGGTGGTCGGAAAGGGTGGTGCTGCCGGCGGTGATGAGCGTGCCGGTGGTAGCGATCCCTCACTCGCGAAGACCCTAGCGGCCTTTAAGGGAACTACAGAGCACAACATCGTCGTCTGAAGCGTCGTGACACGCAGCCATACACATACTCCAGTACGTCAAATTATTCGCCAACTATGCGACAACTTTATCCAATCTGTCAAATAAGTATACTTGGACTTGAGACACTTATGCTCACCAAGTATGTACACTTAGAAAAAAATAAGTAATATATTCACCTTTGCTCACATGCACGACCACCTTCATGAGCCATGGTCTAGCCTGGTTCGTGCAAAAGTGGCATCAGAATTTTAATGCAGTGGCTAACGTCATCCAACGTGGAGGGATGAACCACGACTTAAGGAGAGGGAGAGGGGAGGCTCACGTATATGGGAGGGAGGAGAGACTTAAAGGGAGGGTAAGTGAGGTTTAGGGAGGGAGATTGGAAGTGGGGAAGGGGATTAAGGGAACGGGAAAGGGTGACTTAGGAGGAAATGGGGGGGGGGGGGGGGATTACAGTTTAAGGATGGAAGTGAACCTTGGAGTGTGAGAAAGGAAGATTTGGAGGGTTATACCTTGGGATTACTGAGCGACACGCAAAGGGAGAAGGAGAGGGCTGAGTCACCGGAACGAAGGGAAGGACATCTGTGGGGTGAGTAATCACTTCCTCACCACAATGCCCAACACCTCACCTTAATCTCCAAATATCTTCCGGGCAGGCATCTCCTCCACCCAAGCCTCCCCCCATCCCCACAACAAAGACATCCAACTCTCTCTTTCTGCCTTGGAGACACTGCGAAAGGCATCGCGAGAAATCAACAAGAGGTAACTATGAGAGAGAGAGAGAGAGAGAGAGAGAGAGAGAGAGAGAGAGAGAGAGAGAGAGAGAGAGAGAGAGAGAGAGAGAGAGAGTTTGTCGACAAAGTTAATGGTCCTCACTTGTCAACAGAGACAAAGCCATGGGCCTGTCGGGGGGTTTCAACAGTCACGTAACTCCACGGTCACAACTACCCACGTCTAACTGTCTCGCCACAAAGAAACGTTCACTTCCGAGTGCGATAGAAGCGAGGAGGCTTCTGATCCCCTTGAGGTAAGCAACTGTACTTCACAAGACTTCCCAAATATAAGCAAGGAGACTAAAGGCCTTGAAGCAACGAACAGACTCCCCCGCTGGCGATCTGCTCTCCTCATTTCCCGGCACAGAGCCCAAACTTTCGAGTTTAAATGCTGATCCCGTTCTTAAAATGCTATTCCCCAGGGAACTAATAGTACCTCCCTGGTCTTATCACCTGTATATATGTGTGTGTGTGTGTGTGTGTGTGTGTGTGTGTGTGTGTGTGTGTGTGTGTGTGTGTGTGTACGCTTGCGCAATTTTTAGGACAAGGTCTCATACTATTTTTAGACGGTAAGTCCAGACACCTCGGCGTTATGCACGAAATATTTTTCCAGCGTCGCCTGGGTTAATATACCAGCTGGAGGGGCCGCGGGTATCGAGGACACAGCTCAGCAGCATCACATTATGAGCGATGTGTGAGGATCAGATGTATAGCCCGAGCGCCGTTATGAAAGGCTCGGGAGATACATACACAGGGGGACAGACAGGCATAAATAAAAAAAAAGAAAAAGGACAGAACGATTCAGAAAGACAGAGAGTGAACACACAGGGGGACGCACAGATCAAAGTATTCGAATGTGAACAGTTGCATAAACCTCAGCTATTTGCTCATCACGCAACATCAACAACTTTGCAACGTCAACAAACGCGTAATTCTTGCTGGCTCAGTGGTCGGACGGGCTGCTCCTCCCTCCCTAGCCACCGCCTCTCTCTGATGGGGATACTAACATAACTCCCAATAAATCCTTCGCAAGAGATCGTGGGAGTCCGAGCGTGGGGGCAAGGAACAGTAAATTAAGTCGTCTTGCTGGGGGAGCGAGCTGCCGGAGTGATTAGATCACTCGGTGAACATATTACTTCATGCCCTGATTGTGGCGACATCCTGATGGGTTTTCGAGGATTTACTTCAACGCAAATCTCTCTCTCGGTAACAACTCATTCCTCGAAGTAACTCTGGAGGGGATTGCGGTGCTTCCTGACAAGATAGGAGTACGTGGGTATGTTCAGGACTTCCTGAAGGGTTAAAAATGCTCTGTCCTCCATGATTTCCACTCATCGTCCTACCCCCCCAAACCCTTCTCAATGGAGTTGGTGAGGTCGGAGTGTCGGACAGGTGAGAGCCGGAGATCATATAGTGAATTTTGGCTGAGGTGTGTGTGGCAGGAACTGAAGACTCTAGGGGTGGTGATGGTGACGCAAAGCAGGGAAAGGTAATGCCAGATGGTGAGGAGGAGATGACGACGACGACGACGACGACTGCGGCAAAACAATCGTGAGAGAAGTGATGAAACGATGGCGGGTAGGTTGTGCTGCTGCTGCTGCTGTGTGGTGGTGCTTACAGAGAGCCCCGGGGGTGGGAGGCGGCGGGCGACGCGTTAGGCCACCAGGTACAACCAGCAATGCAGCAGGGTAGATCAAAGCAAAGCGTCATAAGTAAGCAAACAACCAACAATCAGTGAGAGTGCAGGATTAGCCCGCGCCAGGAAGAAAACAAATAAAACTGTCAAAGCTACGAGAGGAGGAGGAGGAGGAGGAGGAGGAGGGGAGGGGGGGAAAATTACATCCTTTCTTTGTAACGGCCACACAAGAATATAAACTATTATGCATTTGCTCAACATCACATCGGCGGGAACACTATTATATATATATATATATATATATATATATATATATATATATATATATATATATATATATATATATTATCCCTGGGGATAGGGGATTAAGAATACTTCCCACGTATTCCCTGCGTGTCGTAGAAGGCGACTAAAAGGGGAGGGAGCGGGGGGCTGGAAATCCTCCCCTCTCGTTTTTTTTTTTTTTTTAATTTTCCAAAAGAAGGAACAGAGGGGGCCAGGTGAGGATATTCCAAAAAAGGCCCAGTCCTCTGTTCTTAACGCTACCTCGCTAACGCGGGAAATGGCGAATAGTTAAAAAATATATATATATATATATATATATATATATATATATATATATATATATATATATATACACACACACGGAAACTTAAACCCATTTTATTCCACATTTCTCTCATTTCCCCTGATACCATGAGCTGGCGGAGATTCTACCGGTTTCACTCGCTTTATTCACATTTAATTGTATTCTACGTCTTAATAACCGACTTCGTAACCTCCCTATATATATATACTGTTCATAAGTAGACAAATCAAGTAGCGTAGTGGTATGAACGTAAATTTCGCCTCTACAAAGATACCCCCTCTTTTTTTTCCCACAACACTAGATGTACGTATTTCCATAATCGCTGTGTAAAATACATTCCTCATAAACAACTTCTCTGGTACTATAAAGAGAGGACGATACGAATAGCCACGTAGTCCAGGCAAGCCGCCAAACCTCAATGCATCGAGATACTAACCATGTGGGAGCACTAGAAGCTACGAGTGGCAGCAACAGGAGCTGATGGATCCAGCAGGTGGAGAGGTCGAGAATGCTCCTTCAAAAGTGCTTGGGGCACGAATACACCTGCCACAACGCAACGCATCTCTGGCGACGTAAACAGGGAATCTCAGAAAGTGGGGTTGGATCGAGCTATCGCCGTTTAGAAGGGATACAATGAACCCATCTTCTTGTAGTGTGAGGGTCTTCTTCCTAATTATACTGAAGTGGTGCGTCTGCACGTATAGTCCAGAGTGCAGGGCAGCTGAATACTGCTCCTGTATGAAAGGTATGCGGGCCTGTGGAACAGCGATCCTATTCGAATGTCTCTCTGGGAGAAATGGCATGTGATGAGTCAAACTTGAAAGTAATCGAGCTGGTATCACAAGGGGTCTAAGGAACATCGAACCGATGGAATATGGAGGGAAAAGGAGTTTGGACATAAAATAATAGGCGCCGAGATATGGAAGAATAGATAACGAGGAAGCTATATAGGCTGGGGCTAAAACAAGCTGGAAAATGGTACGGTAACTGCAAGAGGAAGGGACGGAAGCAATACATTATTTCCAAAGCACCTACGAAGGGAATTTGCCCGAACCTCAGTGATAGCGTACAGAGCTCAGCGAAGGAAGAGGAAGAAAGACATATTGTGTTGGAGAGAGAGAGAGAGAGAGAGAGAGAGAGAGAGAGAGAGAGAGAGAGAGAGAGAGAGAGAGAGAGAGAGAGAGAGAGAGAGAGAGAGAGGATTTTCTAAACATCATCATACAAACTTTATCGCCATCTACATGTATAAGGCTCGGGCTGGGAGAGAGAGTGTAATATAAAATGAAAAACTGTCGACAGTCTAGAATCGTGAAGCATTTCCGAGACGGCATTTTATGAAACTGAATATTGCCCAAGTTTTTTACTTCTTCAAGTGGAATAGGATCCCATCTTCCTTTCCGGACGGCAGCCACTCATAAGAAACTACCGTATTTCTCTGACGTGTCAAAAGTTATCTGATACAAATGGGAACGGAAATTCTTGGAACGTGGAAAACTGCTGACCAAAATTATCCCACAAATAACCGACGTTAGTTACGCTTTTGTCTTTCCGACGGGACTCAGGAGCACCTGAGGTTGAACATACGTATATATGAGGACAGTCCTCGACATAAAGTGAGGAATACGGCTTTCAGAAGATTAATCAAAGGAGGAAAACATTACAGTTTGTTGTTTTTAAGGGTAAATGCCGCCCCCATTGTTACAATATGACCTTACAACGCTCTCTCTCTTATGATGTGGAGGACGATGAGCCACACCCTGGATATCCAACATGTGAGCGCTGAATGTGTGATCTAGTCATGTCCATAGAATGCAACTGATACAAACGCGAGCATGAGACACATCGCTCT
This sequence comes from Panulirus ornatus, assembly GCF_036320965.1. Classification (NCBI taxonomy): domain Eukaryota; kingdom Metazoa; phylum Arthropoda; class Malacostraca; order Decapoda; family Palinuridae; genus Panulirus; species Panulirus ornatus. The sequence goes on from NC_092291.1 coordinate 12,418,307, forward strand.
GCAGCTGTACGAGACGCATCGCTCTGCGGCTGTACCTGAGACACATAGCTCTACGGCTGTACGGGAGACGCATCGCTCTGCGGCTGAGGGAGACGCATCGCTCTGCGGCTGTACGGGAGAAGTATCGCTCTGCAGCTGTACGAGAGACGCATCACTCTGCGGCTGTACGTGAGACGCATCGCTCTCCGGGTGTACGGGAGACGCATCGCTCTGCGTCTGTGAAGGAGACGCATCGCTCTGCGACTGTACTGGAGACGCATCGTTATGCGGCTGTACGGGAAACGCGTCACTCTGCGGCTGCACGGGAGACGCATCGCTCTGCGGCTGTACGGGAGAAGCATCGCTCTGCGGCTGTACGGGAGACGCGTCGCTCTGCGACTGTACGGGAGACGCATCGTTCTTCGGCTGTAAGGGAAACACATAGCTTTTCACTGCAAAAGAGTAATACTACTGGGGAACTTCACTGTGGTAGAACTTAAGTGTCTACCACGCTTAAATCAAGCTCTACATCTTATTCCAAGACATCAGGCTTAATATTTCATACAAATCTTATCCCTAACACTATTTTTGGTAAGGGGAGACTTCTTCCTATACCGGAGCTGGGTAAGGGAGTCTTGGACTCTCCCCCTCCTCTCTCTCTCTCCGCCACCCTGGATTTGTCGTCTAAACGGCTACGACGGGTATGGCAGCCAGTACGGCCGGTGTTGGCTCGAAGCATCAACCGCTACACTGTACAATGACTGGCTGTTAAAATGGCACCTGGCTGAACCAATGCTTGTGTGAGTGGGTGAACTCTCTTCTTACTACCTTGTTTATCCCCCTCAAGCAGACAGTCGACTGGACCATCTCCTCAGGTTATCACAAAACAAGAATGCTTCACAGATCAAAGTCAACAAAATTCCTCTTTTTCATCTGCATTAATTTCAGCCTTCTTACGACTCGCCGTCAAAAGCGCGTCTTCCATCATGAAACAATTTACAAATATTTTCAACCCGGCGGAAGAACGCAGTTTAATAAACAGCGACCTTTGACACGGGTGACCCCGAGTTTTACAGTTAGGAACACACTCCTGGAGAAGATGACTGAACGCCCCCTGGCGCACTAGTAATAACCCCAGGGATTTATTACACGACACTTGACACCGTTTCCTCTCTGTACCTCGGAATATTGAAGGAAGACACCCAGCATCTGTGACCTGGTGGTTAGAGGTCAAAGCACACACCTAGACCGACTTCCCTTCGTAACCATTATCTTTTTTCTTTTCTCTCCTCACGATGATTTTCTCTTCTCTTCTGCCGTTTCTCCACCTCCTCCTCGTGTCTCTCCCAAGCTTTCTCTTCTCCACGTCTTTAGCTGTCCCATTCTCCTCATAGTCTTCCCCTATTCTCTTTCTCCTCCTCGTCACTTCCTGTGTTCGCTTCTCTCCAACTTCTCTATCTTTCTATTGTAAATTCTCAAATTCTCTCCTCACCTTAGCGTCGCCTGTTAGCGATCACCTGCCGACAGCCCCTTCCTGCTCCTCTCCATCGCCTTTACCCACATCCGGCCAACCCAGCATCTCTCCTCTCAACCTAATGATCTTTTTTTCCATCTTCTTCCAACTCTTCTGTCTTAATCGCCTCTCCCTCAACTCTTTCCGCCTCCTCCTCTCCCCATTCCTCCCCAACATCCAACAGCCAGCCTTCCTCTGCTCTACTCTCCTTCATCATAAGTGTCTCCCAGAAAACTAACTACAAATCATGTATGGTGTAGCCTCTGCGGGGCGGCAACAGACATATGCTGATCACACCCCTTCGTCCAATCGTGTGTGATGTACAATGGCTGCACGGTTACCTTACCGACACAAAATCGCTCACAATGATCATTCGTTGATGCTCTGGCGCACTTAATTGATTTCAAATGAGCATTAGCCTGAGTGGCGGCGGAGTTGAAATGTCTGCTGTCTGAACTCAGGAAAATCATTGGAGACTTAACGTTAACATTATCTGATTCCTGCGTTTCCGGACATGAAGGCATTTGGCATATATTTTCTCTCGACCACAACCACCACGTGTACCATGAGCTGCACTTTCTAGACCGAGTTAAACAACGTGAATGAACATACAAATTCAATATTTCACAATATATATATATATATATATATATATATATATATATATATATATATATATATATATATATATATATATAATCACTGCAATATCGTCAGGAGAATATTAAAACATCGAGAGATGGAGACGTGAATAAGTTTCTATTGCTGGGCAGCAAATTAGGGAAAATTTCCTCCTGAAGTCTCATATGTATTACTCTAAGTTTACAGTAGGACACACGAATCAACAGAGGTCTCCAACTTCCTCCAACTTTCATCCCGTGAGATTGAAATCCCAGTCTGCTCATTTGCCACCCCCCCAAAAAAAAAACTTTTTCTTTCGAAACTGATATATGACGTGACGACACGCTTCTATACCTGATGTACACATGAGACATAAACATCTACTTATCCTTCCCTTATCCGATACATAACCGATTAATACGAAGCGAGTGAATGACACAGTCTCCACCTCAATCCACAGATCGTGTTAGGTGGATGACTCAAGAGAGTCTTGGTTAATTCCGGCGCGATGCGCTTCTGCCCCTCAAACATGTGTTGGGTCACAAGCTGCAACAAGAGGGGGCCGTAATGCTCAGTGTGGGGATAGTACACGTTTGTGGAGGAAGACAGGTCTGTCTACAACCCCACCGTGTATCGCTGGGAGCGCAGCAAGGTCTGCTGGTGGGTAAGGTGTGCACGTCCTGTGGTGATGGCCCAGGAGAGGGGTGGCGGCCAATTTACTGGGGTCGGCAGGACAGAGCATGGTAGGCACGTGCGGACGGCGTGGCAAAGACAGAGGCTAAAAAAAGATAAGAAAAAAGTATGGGTTGTCGCCACCACCATGGGGGTGTCTCAAGAAGGAGAGAGAAGACAATGCGAGGAGGAAATAAAGGGGGCGCGTGAGGGTGTGTTTAGCGAGGGAGGGAGTGAGTGGGAGGGGTAGTGAGCTACAAAGGGCTCCCAGGAAGACTACACTATGGAGCAGGTCGCGCCGCATTACTCCTGAGGAAGCACAATGGTGTTTTCCTTTTAGGCTTCATTTTTCCAGCAGCGGCCGTGGCGCGGGGGATAGGGAGGAGGGTACAATGGCGGCCTGGGAAAGTGTCCCGGGACGGCAGATGGTGAGCTGAAGGACGACAACGGGATTTAAAGGAAGGGCGTGTGGGTTAAGGGAGGGGAAGGGTTGGGTGGGTTTCCAGGTGGTGGTGGTATGTAAGGGAGGACACTGAGGGGATTAACAAGGCACCCAGGACGTTACGGGACGTGTGCCACAGTGGGCTGGAGGGGACGACGTCGGGGGGGAGGTCAGAAATCACGGCTTTTTCAAAATTTAACGCAGCTCGGGAGTTTTGGGGGATGCCGGAAGGTTTGAGGGCCGGACGTCAGGGAGGCACTGGGGGGACGGAGGCCACCTGTTCAAAAAAAAAAAAAAAAAAAAAGTACACGAAAAAAGCGGTTACGCAACAAACACACTCGTCAGGTGCTTGATGTAAACGTGAGCTCCACCCCGGCAGCGAACCCAGAGAGAGAGAGAGAGAGAGAGAGAGAGAGAGAGAGAGAGAGAGAGAGAGAGAGAGAGAGAGAGAGAGAGAGAGTGGTCGTCATGTACAGAGCGTCATAAAGCTCGCTGATGGACCGGGCTTTGTAATTTTGGCACATAATTCCGCGGGTGGATTTTACGCTCAAGACATTAAAACCGCGTTTACCATTCTGACTTCGTTTGGATTTTGGAATTAATTTCAACCTACTGATGACCGCACGATGAAGCTGATGCTGAGGTGTGTGTGTGTGTGTGTGTGTGTGTGTGTGTGTGTGTGTGTGTGTGTGTGTGTAGTTTTATTTACCCCGGTGTTTGAGGTTGTGAACGAGAGATAAGGACAGGCATCAGGGGCAGGCTATGTGAGGTATACCAGGGAATCTCACGCGAAATTTTTTTTTCCCCGGCACGTTAGCGCCCGTCAAGGAATCCTCCCACCCACTGCACGCAGGCGTCCATGGCTGGCACGGGTTAGTGAAGGTGAGTCTGGGTAAAGAGTGGGTGTAACGTCGGTAGGTGTTAGCTGGTCGAACCTACCGGGAAGACCACTTGGTCAACTTGTCATACACCCGACAACGACCCCTAAATGGACGTACGCTTCTTGCTCCCTGATTTTTTCAAATCGACTTAAATTCTAGACCGAACACACGCATCAAAGGAAGTCCACCATGTGGCAGTCCGCACTTCTCTGCAAACGTTGGAATATAAAGAAAAGGGAGAAAAAAAGAAGAAAAAAAAAAACGATTTGTGTGAGAGGCAGCGCGCGACCCGAGCCGGTCGGAAGAATGAATTTTTCTTTTTTTTGAGGGCGACGCCGAGGATATAAATGGACAGTCCAGACCGAGAAGAGATATGATGTCGCGAATGCCTGTGACGGACGGGAAAGATGGCCGCGACTGATGGAGCGGTCACGATCGCACGAGCGGGAAGGGAGAGGGAACCGCAGGAGGGAGAGGAGGCGTCTGTAGGAGGGAAATAGGTTGAGGGAGGAGGAGGAGGATGGAGGATGGAGAAAGAGTGACCTCGACAAATGAGTCTGGAAAAAGAGGAAACGAGGAGGAGGACGAGGTGGATGAGATGAGAGGAACAGCGATAACGGCTTCGACCCGAGAAAATACTTTCTGCTGTCGGTGGTATCAGTGAACTTGAGAAAATATGTGAGGAATGGAGAAATTTCCAGTCGATATGAATGGTTAGCGCAGGGGAACAGCCGAGAACAATCCAATATTTAGGGTTCACGGACTGATCCTACATGCCGGGGTGAACACAACGAGCACCGGGCGAGCTCTCGATCCTGACACAAAACTGGGCCTAAAACAACGGTAAACGCGCACACTCGACGGTGCGTCAATCTCTTCTTATTGTGCTTCTTGAGGAGTGACGCGCTAGTAGACGTCATGGGCGAGATAGGGTCACCACATGGTCAAGTAACAGGGGGGAGAGAGATGAATACACAACACATAATCACGGATAAGCAGTAGGGAGGGATAGGTACCATGTGGACGTATCATCTGAAAAGGAGGGATAGACAAAGTACCACTCAACATCGGGAGATGTGGAGGACGGGAGGAAGTCAGTCACGGTCCAGACAATCGAAATCCCGACGGAGACGTACCTGAGAGCTGGGCCAGAGTCTCGACCCCAGGGCCAGGTTTGGGGTTGCGATCGGTGACGGGGTAGATGATGGGCACCACCCTGACCCCTTCTTGCGTCACCACGGCGCCCATCTGCTCCACGTCGAAGGGCGTGAGGGGGAATGGCGACCCTGACGTTACCAACAGGATGACCCCGCCAGCTGCGCTCGAGCCTTTGGACTTCAGCATCTGTAGGGATGGAATGAGTCATGTGGTTAGCCACCATCGCAGGGATGTGCACGTCTTTTACTGGTGACGCCATTTCAAGCCCTGCAAGGGAGGAACCTCACAATATAGTACGTATTAGCTCTATCATCATCACCACTTTACATGAACAAGAATAAAACAAATATATATAGCAGTCCTACAACATGTCACAGTGTGGGATATGCATCACATGATCTCTGGGAAGACCTCTCGTCAAACATGAACTGGAGAGGGCTGGTACAACACGTGTTTACGGCCATAGGGAGGTAATGCTCACCCGGACGGCATCTTCCAGGCCACAGATGATACACTTCTGGCTCGGGGGGATCCTAGAGGGCGTGCGGGGCATGGATGCGGTGGCCAGGCGCTGCCTCTCGTCTAGCGTAGAGGGTGTGGGCGTCAGGGGCAGCTTCTCGTAGGCGGTCTGGTCGAACACTATCACGCCCACCTCGCTGCCGGCGGGCACGTCGTACACCAGCAGCTTCCGCACGGCCTTACGCAAGAACTCCCACCGTTTCTGTAGTTGCGGGAAGAAAAAGAGAGACGCAGTAGCTTCGTCGTGGTGCATAGTGGAGGTGACACACTGTTAAAAAAGGGAGGCAGTAAGAATGGTGGTGGTGGTGCAATGTAGTGGTCAAACAGTCGTTGCATACAGTGAAGAGGTAAGATGATGGTGGTACTGCAGCTTTTGGAGGGAAAATAGTTGGTAGTGGTGGTGAGAGAGACTCGTGTAGCGTTGTGATGGTAATAACGATGTCGTACATTGAGGGAGAGGCTGTTGGTGAAGTACTTTGAAGGAAATGGTGATGGTGGTAACCGCTGTGTGGAAGAGCGCCCTTGCGGAAGTGATGGTGTTGGGGATGGTTTTTTTGTGTGGCGGGGGAGACAGTGACAGCGAAGTGTTCGGGGCCAAGATGGAGGTAATGTAGTGAGGTGGGAGGGATAGTAGTGGTGGTGTACAACGTGTCTGGATGACTCGTTATGGTAGTGTGGGTAGTAGTGCAGTGCTGCTGCTGTTGCTGCTGTAGTGTGATCCACCGTGAGACAGGTGGAGTAAGCAGAGGACAATGAAAGGAAGGAGAAAACAGGCCCACAATTTTTTACTGTCACTGATCTCGAGTTAACGCACGTGTCTGGTGCAAGCCGAACGAAGTTCGGTCCCAAGGAAGACTCAACCTCGAGGATTATATATCGGTTTTAGATCTTCCCTCGTACCTTGTTCCGAGGCATAATGATTACTGTCCTCGTCTTACAAAGATGGATCAAAACCGTAATATCCGACCTCGACTCTGCGGTCCGTTCTGCAACTTCAATAAAATCCGGAATTACGTCCTCTAGATAATTCGAATTCGTGTGCAAGGCTTTAGAAGTCAGCGGACCAACTGCATCCGGACGACTGTTCGCGGACGAATGAAGAAACGAACATTTCTGTGAGAGCAGACGATAAATCGAGGAGAGACCGGAGGAGCCGGAATGATAAATATACGTTACGAAGACAAAATGCCAAAATTACATTTCTTTTTTTTCTACTTTTCCTCTCATAAATCTCTGTCGTCCGTGTGAATCGTGGTGGTGACTCCCGCTGCATTACCAGTGTGGATAATGCTGGAGGCACGAGTGGAGGCAGCAGCTGGACGCGTCCACACTGGGAGTCGTGTAATTTATGACCAGTGTGTGTGTCAGGGATGGCGACGGCCACATGCAAGATCCTTACACGGTAATATACAAACATACGTAATCATGCGGGAGTGAAAATATCCTCGAGGAACATACAACCTTCCTGGTCAAGCAGACAGCTGTTTCTGGGTGCGGGATGTGTGGGTGACGTTACATCAACGACGCGTGGTTTGTGTTCCTATCCGTCGACTGTCCATGTGTGGCAAGACGCGGGACGGAACGCGCATCTCACTCCGCGGGAGGAGGACGAATCACGAGACTTGTTCGTATTCTGTTAAGGAAACTCTTACTACCGACCCGGATAAACGTTTTCATTACACACACGACACTGTCGTGAAACTGTGTGGGTAGTGACAGGTTGCAGGAAAAGACGGTCCCTACATGGATTTCATGACTAATTCCAAATATTCCCCCCACCCTCCCCGAAGAAAAAAAAAAATCCAGTTTAGATTCTCTTGGAGAGTGAGGGATCACCCCGACCTCCACCCCCTACACGAAGGCCTCGTCTGCTCTTATCATCACAATGGTCGTCGTCTCCAGATGACAACAACATCTTTATACACGGAACTTTCAGACGAACTATTTTACTCGTAATTCTTCATAAGCTTCTGATCCCATTCTTAAGGCATCTTCAAAATATTTCGATAAAAAAAACTTCAGAGAACAATCTAGGTTTCAGGATGTTTCTTGCCTATTTTTTTCTGTAGGGAGAGGAAGAGTTGTAGGGAGTGTGAGAGTGGAAGATATGAAGTACTAACGAGGGATAATGGGTAAAGGAGTAGGGATTGGGAAGAGGAAATGAGAAGAAATTGGAATCAGGGGAAGAGGGAAGACGAAGAACCATGTTTGAAAATGCAGGCATAATCGCTGGTGATGGGTTGGCCAGGGTTCGAAGGTAGGGGACGAGGAAGGCACGGTGGAAGAGGACAAGAAAGGCAAATGGAAGGGGAAAGAGGGAGCCTGAGCCACTGGAAGGAGAGAGTCATGCAGATAACGACCGCTTCATCAATACTCACCTCCTGACACCTGAGTTTATTGTGATGGAATGTATACTTTCCAGAGGCGATCGAGGTCGATGATATACGAGACGAACTGGGGGCCGGGTGGATGGAGGAATGGGTATATAACGGAGAGGGAGAAAGTCTATAGGAACTGACAAGTGCATTAATGAGCCTAAAAAGTGGAAAAGGTAAAGGGAGAAAAATCAATCTAATGAACCAATTAAGAATGCTTTCTTACCAGAGTTCGTAAGATAAAGGGAAGGTTAGTGACCGTTCGTGTTAAAAGGATTCACTGAAGTCATTGTATGTCAAGATCAAGGTGGAATAAAACCTTGAGCACTATGGCGCGACCCTGACGTATGATGGCCAGGTCTCTGACCTCATCCATAAGGGTCGTGTCACCACATCCAGGGATCGCAACGTCGTGCCCAAGGGGATAAGAAGAAGAGGGGTGGAATGTATGCGTAAATATTACTGAGTGTCAAGGGGGGGGAGAGAGAGGGAGTTTTACACTCGTGTTGCCCCAACTCCTAACCATGCATGTATACCATGTCACACACACACACACACACACGCGCATTCCCCCAGCTTACAGCAGACGGGTGGGTGTAAAGTTTAAGGTTTTATTAGCGATCTATCCCTCGGAGAGAGACACCACAGCAGTGGCCGCCAGGCGGAGGTGCGATCCTTCCCAATGGGAGTGTGGGAGTGCAGCCTGCTGTTGAGAAAGTTCATGTTTAAGAGAAACAGCGTGACTGCAAGATGCATGAGGGAGAGCGCAGGTGTGATCCCAGGTGAGCACAATGTGTGGCACGGAGTTCAAACGTGAGTGTACGGTGTGGTAGACAGACCAAAAGTGTGAGCGCAAGGTGCGGCGGGTGTGTGTGTGTGTGTGTGTGTGTGTGTGTGTGTGTGTGTGTGTGTGTGTGTGTGTGTGTGTGTGTGTGTGTGTGTGTGCAAAGCGCGGCTGGCGGTGCAGGTGTATAAGTGCACGTGTGTGAGTGCAAGGGGGGGGAAGAAGTGCATGCATGTGAGCATAAGGCGCGGCGGGCGGTGCAGGTGTGAAAGTGAGTGAAGACGGAGCGGGTTACGACTGCTGGCGACACTCCGCGTGGCACACTCCCGCATACATTTCCTCTCACCATGGCCGGGAAGTGCTCGTAAAACCTTAACACCCGGCCCAGGTCTCCACCCACCTGCCTCTTACATACCCACCTGGCTGCCTCCACCCAACTGCCTCTCACACACACCCACCTGGCTGCCTCACACTTACCTGTTTGCCTCCACCCACCTGCCTCTCACACACTCAACTGTGTGCCTTCACCCACCTGCCTCACTCACATCCCACTGGCTGCCTCCACCTACTGCCTCTCTCACATCTCACTGCGTATCTCCAGCCACCTGCCTCTTACAGTGGCCTTCCTCGCTTTTCATAAATGGTCTACTTCTACCAGATTCTCGGGAATTCAAGGGACGAACTCCTATTACATTACTTCCCGTAACATACAAATAATCCGGCTCTCTTCCATATCAAATACTTATAATCCATTATCTTAGAAAAAAGCCAAATTCTGTTCAATTAGTGTGTGTGTGTGTGTGTGTGTGTGTGTGTGTGTGTGTGTGTGTGTGTGTGTTGTGTGTGTGGAATGTCTACGCCACTTTACTCCCTCCCTCCGTCATGTAATATGGTAAGCTACATTAATCAAACGGACAAATAAACCCACAACTGCTGTGGGTTGAAATTTTGCACATTCCTTCCGTTCGAGTCCAACAGTAACACCGAGGCGCCCGTCCAAACCTACCGGAGGATAACATTCATCAATACTGTGATCAAGGAGGATAGTTAGCGCCTATGACCTCTCCAGGGTTCCACTGCTTAATGTGATTTTCTAGTGATGCAAGTCATACCGACGTGGATGGCGCAAGTGCTATGTACGTGGGTGAACCTAAGGGTGTTCCGTCACTGGATATCCCTCCCGCAGGTGGGTTATACTCACGCTCTCCTCTTCTCGCTAAGGCACACAGCGTTTGGCTCAACAAGTTAGAAGGCTGTCGTGACTACAGAAGCGTTCCTAAGCTCCTCCACCAACAAGCATGGAGCCTCCTACTGTTCCCAGGCTCCTCCAAAAGAGAGTTTAGAGCCTCCTAGAGTTCCCAGGCTCCTCTAGTCGAGTACTGAGCCTCCTAGTGTTCCAAGGCTCCTCTAGTAGAGTACTGAGCCTCCTGGTGTTCCCAAGTTCCTCCAGTAGAGAGTATGGAGCCTCCTAGTGCTCCCAGGCTCCTCCAGTTCGAGTACCGAGCCTTCTGGCGTTCTCAAACTCCTCCAGTAGCGAGAATCGAGGCTCCTAGTGTACCCAGGCTCCTCCAGCTGAGTACCGAGCCTTCTGGTGTTCCCAGGCTCCTCCAGTAGAGAGTTCAGAACCTCCTAATGGGGTTGAGTGGACCTTAAACTGCCTCTGTATTGGCTGGACTTCCTGCAATATCTTATAATTGGCGGTCTTAACCGAAGAAATGAGGCGTACACAGATGGTGTGGGAGGGTGGTGGGTGCTGGGATAGGGAAGGTGGTGTGAGGAGGGGAGGGTATTACGATTACGGCGGGAAATTAAGTTTCTAGACTGAAGTTCACTGCAGCCTGCAGCGTAACAATAGACTGGCGTCCAACAACACCGAAAAGGTTAAACAAGAATTACACACACACACATTACATATATATATATATATATATATATATATATATATATATATATATATATATATATATAGTGGAAAGGATCACAATTTTGCGCTTGATCAAGATATTCCCGAGTCCGCGGGGAAAATGAAACACGATAAGTTCCCAAGTGCACTTTCGTGTAATAATCACATCATCAGGGAGACACAAGAGAAAAGTATAAGTCAGTTGATATAAGAATGATGTGTGATGGTACGAGATGCGTGGGTGTGGGGTTAAAGGGTGTGGCTGAGATGGAGGGAATCGTGTGCATGAGAGGGAGAGGGAAGGTTGCAGCATGAGGGAGGGAGGGAGGGTCTGATGACACGCTGGCTGGGGGTTTAGCTGGGGAACGTTTACCTTTGTTTCATTTTCCTGTACACGATTTTTTGTCATATCTTCCGACATGTGGGTACGTTCTCTGCATACATACATATGCTTACGAGTAAATAAGTGTGTGTGTGTGTGTGTGTGTGTGTGTGTGTGTGCGTGTGTCTCACCTGGACGTTCATGACGGTGCTGTCCTCGACGACGATGACGTAGCGAGGTGGGGCAGGTCGGACATAAGTGAACCTGGGGGTGACATCACGCGTCGCCTCGCCAGCTGGGTTGCTGCCACGTAACAAGAAGTAACATTAGTACTCTGCGCTGTACACAACATGACACACAAACATCAACATTAATGCTCTGTTCTGTACACTACATGTGATACAAGCGGTAGTATTAGTACTCTGTACTGTACACCACATGTCACACAAACAGTAACATTAGTACTCTGAACTGCACACAACATGACACACAAACATCAACATTAATACTCTGTTCTGTACACTACGTCACACAAAGAGTAACATTAGTACTCTCGACTGTACACTACGTCACACAACGAGTAACATTAGTACTCTGTACTGTACACTGCATGTCATCACGTGAGTTACAGTAGTTAAACAGTTATATAAATAAAACAGTAAACTATTTATTCTCCCTTGGTGAAGTCCACCTGTCTCTATCCATACTAACAACTTGCCAGTCTACAAGAGAAAAATAGATTCTCATGAGACTGTGGTGTGTGATCACCGCTTCTCCCTACCTCTGGCCCGGAGAAGCCCTTTGTCATTTCGTAGAATAAAACAATAGGAAACCTAATTTCACGTCAGGGAAGAAGAACGCATCATTTGTTACACAGAGGTCAGACCATAACACCTCTGTCCCCCACATAGCCGGAACACGGAACATTTTCATCATACACCAGTTTGTAAATCCTCAGGGTAAAATGATGCTTGCCTAAGACTAGTTTTCTCTATGCTATACCTGCTGGTTTATTACTAGTATCCTAAGTAGTGTCGAACTTTTACACAGTATGTCATTTAGCAGAGTAATTTTCACTTCACTCGGACATAGATCAACACGGTTTAATTACCAATCGGCAACCATGACAGTGTGATATTTCATATCTGGCCGTGAAATCTTCTGGAACACCATCCTAAGCAAGGATGCGGAAACTCCGTACATCAAAAAGAAAATATTCTTGAGGTTTAGGAGAAAAAAATACCACCCACGTATCTCCTGCGTGTCGAAGAAGGAGACTAAGAGGGGAGGGAAGAGGGGAGGGAAGGCAGGAAAGGCTTCCCCTCCCTTTATCATTACCATCCAAGAGAGAAACAGAAGAAGGGAGGGCCAAGCGAATTTGGAGGGCTCCGTCATCTGTTTCTGACGCTGATTTCCTGAGGCGCGAAATGGCGAAGGGGTATGAATAAATGGTTATATATATATATATATATATATATATATATATATATATATATATATATATATATATATATATATATATATACACTCAACCACAACCGCCACTATGTGAGCGACCTGACTGGGTCACTTTAGGACACATTCAGCAGCAGAACCGGACCGTCTGCTTTAACCATGACAAGAATCCGTGTGTCGATATACAGTACTTGCTGTTTGAGAAGGTTATGCCCCGTTGGCCTGCAGGATCGCCAGTATCAGGCGGTCGTTTGCTGAATATAAATCTCTTATTCACGCGGTAACCATAAATTTCTAATCCTCTGACATGTTTTGTGAATAGCCACGCAATATAAAAATATTCATAAATCCAGATTAGGAAAATATTTGTTGGTGTTAATGGAGTATCATTTTCGTTACGATATGTATATATATATATATATATATATATATATATATATATATATATATATATATATATATATATATATATATATATTGGAAAGGATGACAATCTGGCGCGTGATCAAGTATATTCCCATGAGTCCACGGGGAAAATGAAACACGATAAGTTCCCAAGTGCACTTGCGTGTAATAATCACATCATTACACGGGAGATGGCGAATAGTATGAAAAAAAATAATAAATATATATGATACGTGAGGGGAAAACTCTTAATATTGCATTCATATGGTCCCTTCATACACATACATAGTCTAGACCACAGTGGCTTGTATTTGGAGACCGCCTCACCCATTATCGAATCCAATCCGTACGTGAACCAACAAAGAGCATGATAATAGCATTCGAGACGACTACCATCACCTGAGCGTGATCGTAATCATTCTTACTACCCTAGTGCTTTACCGTTAGGTTCGACATCCCGGGGGAAACTTAATCACGCACCGTATGCTAATGGGTTCAATACATCATCTGAAACGAGGATGAATCTCCTCGTTAATCGTGGGTATGTCATCAGATTTCCTTCCTCCCCAAAAACTCGAGATGTGAGCGGGACGGTCGGTCAATATAAGTAAGGGTTGTGTGGAGCGTACATACGTGTCCATTACTGCGAACTGACCACTACCACAAAGTCTCCATTATGTGTATTACCGGGGCGTACAAAAATATCACATGACTGATTAGGGTAATGTGAAAGTCTTTGATATTTCTTACTCCAGCTGTACCCGGGGGTGTACACACTCGCTTCAACCCTTGTTCGGTTCAGTGTTCTCTTAATTCCGATAATGGTATCGTCCTGATGATCGAGGCTTCGCCATCATCACACACAACCTACACTTGCTCCCTCACATTCCCAGCCGAGGACGATGCACTCGCACAACCGACCCTCAGTGACTTATAAGACCAGTTTGGCGTAATCCGACAACGGTATACCTTACGTTGTCAGTACACACACACGAGTCGACTCAACGTGCGTCCGAATTCTCAGATATCTTGTAGACAAAACTGACGGAGAATATTCCTTCGTGCCTTTTCACAAGTCGGATTAGATTTTGCAATCAAATTAAATGCCCGCCCAGCAACCTCAAACACACACACACACACACATATATATATATATATATATATATATATATATATATATATATATATATATATATACATCCATCCAGAAATGCTCCACCATTCCCATGATCGAAAGCTCATTCTGCGATGACGGTGGAGATTAAGTGTATTTTTCCCTTGCCGGTGACATTTTTTTCTCCCACAACCTCACTGGAGTAACCTGGACACACTCGCGGCAAAAAGTTGGTGGCGACGGATTCGCCATTCACCGCGCATTCCTTTGATGGTGGGTTAATGGAGATGCACAGTGTGAGGGAGGGGCCAGTGGGGGGTAAATGTGAAGTACACTGCTGGGACGAATTCTGCGTTCTACCTCGCAATAATTCACGGCGGGACATGAAATTCTTCTGGGTACAGGCACTGTACCGCCCGACACTATCCTTCCTAATGCTGCGGATGAAAGTCTCACCTGTATACACACCTTCTACCATGGAAATGTAATTCCTATATATATGTATTTCTTTAAAATTACATTGATATATTTCTCGCTGGTGCAATACTGTATGAATGTATGATCAATTCTATACTATTGGTTCACACATTCATGTTGAATCACAGCGACTGTAAACTGTTGTACGTCGAACCGCTGCGGCTTTAAAAAAGTCCCATCTTAAGCCACCGTGACCATGAACTGTCTAATGTTGAACCGCCCTATTATAAACTGTCATATGTTGAGCCACCGCAACTATAAACTGCTTAATGTTGAACCACTCTCCTATAAACCATCCAAACTTGAACCAACGTTACTATACAAGGTCTTATGTCACTATAAACTGTCTACTATTGAACCCCTGCTACTATAAACTGTCTTAAGTCGAACCACCGGCACTGCTATAAACTGTCTCCAAAGGACCAACGCGTCAACCATTCGTTACGATATACTACCTGCTCCTCCTCCTTTGACGTACCTGTCATTAGCGAAGTCCTGGTGCTGCTGGATGACCTGCCAGACGGACTGGTGGGCGCAGAGGGCGTTGTGCTTGGTGGGCGGGGCGGCCTGGTGGGTGGAGGCGTCGCAGAACTGGGTCACGTGAGGAAGGAGGTGCAGGTACATGAGGGAGGACGTCACGCCGTCATTGCCGGAGCTCGGGGTGAACCGGCACGGAGACTCCCGGTAGTCGTCGCAAGCCGAGCTGTGGGAGACACAAACACACACGACACATCAGTTCCAAGATCTGGTCACTGGTAGCGACTATTATTAAGCTATTATCATCTTTATCGTTAATGACAAACTATCCATCTGATAATGAAAGACATGATGATGTGTGATAACACGCCGCCAAGCCCCACGCTAGTGAGGGGTATCTGAGTATTTCTCAACGATATATATATATATATATATATATATATATATATATATATATATATATATATATATATATATATATATATATATATATTCTTATAAAGCTTGACAAAGGAAGGTCTTATAACAAAAGACGATAAAAACCAGATAGATGAAAGCAAATTACTGAATAAAATCAAACAACCACTCTTGTCTTTCAGCTTCAGAAGGCACGAGACAAGAAACAAATGGTGTGTTTATAGGACGAGACGAAAGTCATTCTGCCGGATCCGGATCTGTACATCCAAATACCGTGTCACATATTGATGCCTGGCGTGAATAAAGTTATACGTTTGGGGAACAAAAAAATATCCCAAGCCAACCCCACCCCCCACTCCACCCGCAGTGTCAAGTTGAAAAAGTTTTCGACGTGAAAGATGTCACTGAGGAACTACGAAGTAATCAAACACATCAAGCGTTGCTGTGGATTAAAGTCTCGCAATAATCCAAAGGAAATATAAGCCGAGATTAGGCGCATATATGGTAACTCCTCCGACAGAAAATGTCCTCTTCTAATTACTCGCATCACAGACCTTACTTTTTGACATGCAAATGAGTAAAAAGGAAAAAAAAAAAAATAAAAGAAAAGAAAAATCTAGAAATTATAAAAGTTCATAATTCACAGGCATTTAAATATTCTCATAAACTTTCGATATCAACTCCAACGCTCACTTGCTCCTAGAGAGTAAAGGAACGTAAAAATTTGATTTTGACAAAATGGAGGAAGATTCAATTTGCCTTTTGAGCAGGTGGGTGTGCGTGTGAGGGGGGGTAGGAGGGTCGGCTCGTTGGAGAGAGCTGCAGTCAAGGAAATGAGGACAGGAACAGTTCGCAAATCATGTCTTATGAAGTCTTCTCGAAAGCAAATGTGACCTGTATTATGTTTCATTTTTTTTCACCTAAAAACATTTTTGTCTTTTGCAAACGATTATGACTTTGTAGAAGGAACTATACAGGACCTATTTCTTTTTTTCTCTCTCACCTACAATTGTATCTCCAACTCCACGTCTTATCAATCGGTAAGAAGAACATTAATCGAATTAAGCCAAAACAATATCACATCCATGAACATACTTTCTGAACCTGGGATGAATAACCACCTGAGCATCCCTTTTGTTTTAATCTCATAATCATAAATAAAAGAACCTTTCCTCACACATTCCCCCCTCGAAAAAAAAAAAAAAAAGCTGCTACTTTAATAACATTATACATTCTCAAAGATTTGGGAGGCTGAGGGAGGCTGTGATGCTGAAGTTTTTAATTGGGTTATGATTAAATAAAGAAATCCGGATATTTCATAAGAAGGTATAAATCTTCGTTACACCTCCTGCTGGTCTCGTCGTCTCTCAGAGCGGCTCGTCATCTCTCAGGGCGTCCCTACCGTCTCTTAAAGCGTCTCCTTGTCTCTTACGGTGTCTCCTCGTCTCTCAGAGCGTCTCCTCGTCTCTTACGGTGTCTCCTCGTCTCTCAGAGCGTCTCCTCGTCTCTTAGAGCGTCTCCTCGTCTCTTACGGTGTCTCATCATCTCTCAGAGCGTCTCCTCGTCTCGTAGTCTCCCAGAGCGTCTCCTCTCGTTTTCTTGACTCGTGTCTCATTCTTTTAAGTCATTTCTCAACGGTGGATCTGTGTTTGTCTTTTCGTACCGCCTTTGGAAATGAGGAGGGGAAATGCAGGTCCTCCTAGACCTTGTCTTCCGGCACCTGGCTCACGTCTCGAGGTAGCCTTGTGCCCTTACTGAACCCCATCAGGTTGTCTGCTGAAGGGCTCGCTCCCAAGTAAGCGCCTTCATCCAATAACCGGAGCCGCCTCCTTCTTACAGGCGACTTCGATATCAGACTCGAGCACCAGGACAGCAGCAGGAGTGGATGGCGAGGGGGTAAAGCTTCATCGAGTCCTCAAGGGGGTAACGTCGAGCGATAGAATTCGCGCTGCGTCAGGAGGAAAGAAAAAAAGAAGTCCAGCTTACAACTGCCAAGTGTCGAAATTGGAACCAGTCACTCCAGAGAAACTACCTCACTGAATCAAATTAGATCTCAGTTATCTACGTCTGCAAGCAAGAGGATCTGTTCTTAATTTGGCAACAGTTCTTAAAACGCCTGCAAATTTTAAATGAGGATTTTAGAAACGGGATAGAGAGGAAAAAAAAAAAATCGTCCAAATAAATTAACCTTCGTCTCGCCTGGCCCTCCCGCAATCGGTGCTCTGGCTCGGCGTTCTCCTCGAAAGGCCGAATACTGTCTCGACTCGGCAATTAGGCGAGAATTAGTGTCAGGGGAAGGGCCAGCGTCGGCCGTCAGGTGGGAAAGATTACTTGGTAGAGGCCGGGAGAACGACATGACCTACGAATGACCTAACGCCATTGCTGGCCGCCGCTGGGCCGGACAGACCTCCGCCTGGCGAGCCTCCTGAGCTATGTTATGGTAGCGACATCCTGGCCTACCGCCTGAACAACGTGATGGCCTGCGTCAGAGCGACGTTACAGCCAGCACCTGCGGGATCTCTCTCTCTCTCTCTCTCTGCTGCAGGAGAAGCATCATGACCTGCTGCAGGAGAGGCATCATGACCTGCTGCAGGAGAGGCATCATGACCTACTGCAGGAGAGGCATCATGACCTGCTGCAGGAGAGGCATCATGACCTGCTGCAGGAGAGGCATCATGGCCTGCAGCAGGACACACATCATAACCTGCTACAGAAGAGGCATCATGACCTGCTAAAGGACAGAGGCATCATGACCTGCTACAGGACAGAGGCATCATGACCTGCTACAGGACAGAGGCATCATGGCCTGCTGCAGGGGCGGTGTGACCGTCAAGACGAGTTAGGGAAGGCTGACCCTTACTGAAGCGTGACTCCACATGTCGACAAACAAGCTTGACTCGACTTTCATCATTCTGGAGGGAATATCTTGAGTTAAGCAGGATTACCTACTCCGATATCCGAGCTCACCTTCCGCCTACCCTAAGACCACACTCTTTACTGAACATGAGGACGTGTGGTTTATCTCCCTCACCCACCAGCAGTATCACCCCTGACTGGTTTATCTCTTCGTCCAAAGCAATCACAAATAATCGGTGACTGACGAGTGAGCAAACAAAAAAAAAAGACACACACACACACACACACACACACACACACAGCAGCAGCATCAGCTACAGTCTAATAAACCAATATTCACTCTAGCATCGGTAACACTTCGCCTCTCCATGGCTTCAGCGACTTCTGTAAAAGAAGATAGATAGATAGACAGAGACAGTTAGATAGATAGATAGATAGACAGACAGATAGATAGAAAGATAGATAGATAGATAGATAGATAGATAGATAGATAGATAGATAGATAGATAGATAGAGAGAGAGAGAGAGAGAGAGAGAGAGAGAGAGAGAGAGAGAGAGAGAGAGAGAGAGACGGAAAGATGGGGGAGCCGCACTAATACGCTGTTAATATTAGGAGTATTAATTCTTAAATACGTGTGTAGTCCCCCCGCAAAGCCCAATAAGCCAAAAGCGGGAAGGAAATACAATTCAAATGCGAGCATAAACCTTACAGAGAAGCCGTGTCATGCGAGGCGTGTGTGTGTGTGTGTGTGTGTGTGGAGAGAGAGAGAGAGAGAGAGAGAGAGAGAGAGAGAGAGAGAGAGAGAGAGAGAGAGAGAGAGAGAGAGAGAGAGAGAGAGAGAGAGAGAGAGAAGGGGGAGCGGCAAAACCGAGACCATTTTATAACCTGACGTAGGATTATGACACGGGGGAAAATTTCTCATTTTGCCAGAGCACTTTATGGTCTTCCCGAACATTGGGTAAAGAGTCGCACAAGGTAAATAATGGACTTTTCATGTTAAGCCCAGAAAATGAGAGCTTAAAGGTCACAGGCAAACGGCCCGAGGGTGGTCTTATGTTTGTCTGTATCTGTGTTTCTCCTTCCCTTTTCTCTTACTCCTTTCTTAACCCATTTTCTTTAAAGAATTTTCCTCGCTTATTGTGTCATCTCGCCATTTTCTTTTCTGTTTTTCTCTTTCCCTCTTTTACGGCTTCTATTTTCTTTCCCTTTCTTTTTTTTTTTACCCCAAATTGCTTCCAAAGTCTATCATTTTCTCCTCCTTGGTGTGTTCTCTCATTTCTCTTTTCTATCCTTTTCTATATTCTCTTACTTTCTCCCACTTTCTTTCCCTCTCTCCAAGATCTCTCTTCTGCTTTTATCTCATAGAAAGCGGGAAGACGGAAGAGAATTCCATACCTTCCCTGTTTCAGAAAAGAAGGTATTATAATGGTTCATCCTTGAGTGGCCGGTCCCCACATAGAAACCGAAGGAAGCAGCAGTCACAATTACGCCACGGGGCCCAGGACATCACATGGGTCGAGTCGCATGCAAACGTCTCATGCAAGTTGTGGCCAGCGTTACACATCTGAGTGACAGACGTAACATCACGGCAGATAGAGAGACGGTTGGAGAGACGTGGTAGCAAGAGAAAGGGCGATTCCCCTTTGGCTACGAGAGAGGCGGAGGAGGAAGCACCTCAGGTATGCGAGCAGTACTCCCAACTGAAGCGGGAAGGACTAGCACATATGGCACATCTGCTCACATCGAAAGATAACTACGGCACCTCCGAAACACTCACAGCTTTTGGGAAGGAGATTGAGGGACATCTCGGACCATCATCCTATCTTGCTCCCTACAGGTTGAGGGATATCTCGGGCCATTATGCTATCTTGCTCCCTACAGGTCGAGGGATAACACGTACGTACAAAGGAATCCATGAGGGGGGACGGGGTGGCCTGGTTGTCCCATCACGGCTGGATCTCGTACAAACGGGCCAGAGTTTCTGTACTGGGGAGGGCGTGCGAGATATGCAAATCAAAGAGCATAAATCGCAGCTCTATCTGACGTTTCATAAACAACATTTGCCAGATAGGAAAATTACGCCGTATGACGTACATGCGCACACCTGTTCTGCGATCAAACAGTACGCGCAGCATCCCACATCTGAAAACCAGCTACAGTAAATACATTCAAGTAAATCATGAAAATCATTCCCCGTAGGCGACGCCAGAGACAATGCAACATTAGCCTGGGTAAAATGTGAGCTGATTGAACTCCTGTTAAGTTCAACAGCCTCCAGTTATCCTGCTATTATCACAAGTATTAAATGATTTAAGAGAGAGGACAGAAATTCCTTTCAATGTGTATACAATAAACTACAAACGCTGGAGCTCCCGTCGCGTACGTAATAAACTACAAACGCTGGAGCTCCCGCCGCGTACCTCTCTTACTTAAGGACTAACTTACGAAACGAACTACGTACACGTGTGGCGAAAGGAGAAGACAGAAATTCTGACATTTCGTAAATCAATCTGAAAAAACATTTCAACGGATGACCTACATCGTGTTATTCACGTGTTCTTCCTTGCATGTAGATGACCTCCAAGGGCGGCTCCCATTTTGGCGACGGCAATTCAGAGCCCAGGGACCCACGGAATACAGATAAAGGACACGGCCTATCTTGGACTTCAGGACACTCGGGAGCGTCAGTCAATAACTTTACTGTCAGACGTATTCGGTGCGGGAGCGGACGAGGCCGGGGTTCCAAAGGGTTTCTCCTTGGACCAGTGGTATGCGCAGCCAGCCGCTCTGTACAACCCGACCCACAACAACAACAACCTGTTGTAGCGGTAGCGAGTACCGAAAGAAAAATCTGCATATAGGAAGTCAGGAAAAGCAAGAAGCCATACAGCAAGCGCTCGTATGTTTCACATCAATAATTTTTCCCGTCTATCTTCAATCAGTTATCATTAATCATTTATCTATTTACTGTTTTTGCAGATAACCCTAGGGGCAAACACACTGAGGAAGGTGAAAAGAAAAAAAAATTGGCAGGCACACTTTATATACATGCGTGCATGAGACCAGAACCACTTCTTTCCTGTCTTCACCCTCACCCAGTCTGCAGACCTACCATTCTTTAGCTCCGGCTCTGAATATATCTTTTATCTTACACATTCCAGATCCAAACCCACAAGCACGCGAGGCACGCACCTGTGCCGGTACGTATTCTCTCATCACGTCGGATACCGAGCAGTCTGTAGACTGTTTCCATTATAATAAAAGGCTGATATTTCGGTTGGTGGTGCGCCCATGTCATCCTCCACTTCGCTCGCAACGCAGATGATATCCGCGGGACACTTGGTCCACGACACTTCCGGAGGACTGTGGTTCACCCTGCTAAGAGACGATGCCAGCGACGTCACTACAAAGGTCTTATCCCCGGCAGGAGAGAATTACATAAGCTTTTGTTCTTTACAAGAAAAATACCCAAGTAGCTGCTCAGCGACACCATTATCATTTGTCTGTCCACATGTGTGAAAAAAAAAAAAAAAAAAGAGGGCACTGTGACATTTTACCGCAGACGCTACCACCAGCAACACGATACAGTGTTTATCTCTCTCTCTCTCTCTCTCTCTCTCTCTCTCTCTCTCTCTCTCTCTCTCTCTCTCTATATATATATATATATATATATATATATATATATATATATATATATATATATATATATATTGCATTTTTTACAGCTATCACCGGCGATGTGACGATGGTCATAAGAGAAATTACATGAGGACAAACCATGGCCATAACCTGGCTCGAGCTGTCGCGCATCTGATGGATAGCGAAGGCATGATAGTACGAAGTTACTTGAAATCACAGCGACGGCGGAGTTATCAAGCTCTCAAAAAGAAGAGCTGACAAATTTAACCCCAGGAAAAAAACAACAATCGGAAGTGATATACGTGGGGGGGTATAGAAGCCTAATGGTTTTTGACCGTAATGCGAACAGTTAAGCCACTAATGCTGACCTACTAAAAGTTGTTGGGTCTGTTGCCCCAACTTTCCGCCAGATGGTTGTATCTTCAACGAAACAATGTTTGTAAGTTACGTATCTGTGCTGGTGGGGGAGAGAGAAGGAAAAAAAAAAAAAAAAGAGGAGGGAGACATTTAACTTAAATCTGACAGCAAAACTGCCACTTTACGTAGTAAAAGAAGAGCATTATGCTCTGACTGGGGGATTAGATAAGATGTTTTTAAGAGAAGATTACTGATCATATGTTGGTCGAGGGCCGTGTGGGTGTCTGGTCCCCGCCAACAGCCAGATGGGGTCGATACGTGTTGCTACTGCGGGACCTCTCACCCGCTCTCCCTCCCGCCCTCCTCCCTGGCTCTTCCTCCTGCTGCTGCTGCTGCTGCTGCTGCACGCTGTTGCTCTTCAAGCTAGTGCTGCAGCTGTTTCTGGAGGCTGTTGTTGTTGTTGCTGCTGCTGCTGTTGCCGCTGTCCTACCAGGCTCCTTGGGGCGCTGTATCTCGCGGGTGCTGGTGATACTGCTGGGGGAGGAGAAGGAGGAGGAGGAGGAGGAGGAGGAGGATTTCGAAGCTGCTGCTCCTGCCACTGCTGGATGACCACGCCAATGGATGATACTACACCTGGATGATGGTGGTAGTGAAAGTAGATGATGAATTTGCAGCATGCTACTGCTTCGGTGACAATATCAGGATGCTGTTACAACTGATGCTGCAAGTTGTTGTTACAAGCGATGCTGCTCAACGCTGTCACAACAGATGGTTGTGGACGTTGTCAAAACAGATGGTGGTGGACGCTGCTACAACAGATGCTGGTGGACGCTGTTACAACTGACGTTGTTGTATGGCCTTAGCGTTGTTTATACTGGACGGTGGGACGCTGTCTGGCGCAAATACAGCCTCGTGGAGAGTGAGTCGTCGCTTGCAGTGTCACGGGAAATTCCAGATTCTCAAATTATCTAAAATTTGCAACACCCTGCATGTGTGTTTGTGTGTGTGTGTGTGTGTGTGTGTGTGTGTGTGTGTGTCTGGTTTCCGTTATCGCACGAATTCCTGCTGGTG
Source organism: Panulirus ornatus (assembly GCF_036320965.1). Lineage (NCBI taxonomy): Eukaryota > Metazoa > Arthropoda > Malacostraca > Decapoda > Palinuridae > Panulirus > Panulirus ornatus. The sequence goes on from NC_092291.1 coordinate 12,441,745, forward strand.
TACACGCTGTATCTTCTCTGACGAGGACGCCACCTCATCGTCTTCCATACTTTAAAATCTCCGACCGTGACAATATTGATCCCAGGTGTACCACAACGTGACGCATGGAGCGAACGAACAACCGCTTGAGCATACTCAATCCCGAGCCACTTGGAGCACACTCAGTCCCGAGCCGCTTGGAGCACACTTAGTCCCGAACCGCTTGAGCATAATCAGTACCGAACAGCTTGGAGCACACTCAGTCCCGAACCGCTTGAGCACACTTAGTCCCGAACCGCTTGGAGCACACTCAGTCCCGAACCGCTTGGAGCACACTCAGTCCCGAACCGCTTGGTGCACAGCCAGTCCCGAGTACCATCACCTAACAGCACGACCGGCACGACCTTCGTTCTGGCTGTGTAGGATGATGGGTCATACTGCGCATTTCTTGTGCCGTCTGCGGATCAGGAGCCTGTGGGTCGCCATCTGGCGCTGTCAGCTGGCCTGGACCTCCCACCAGCTGACGCCTCTGGTATGTTAATACACGCCATAACCTCCCAGCGGTACAGAGGCCCAGTTAGTGTGGTACGACGGAAGCGGAGGGCTTTCCTGTTACTCTCTCTCTCTATGTATATATATATATATATATATATATATATATATATATATATATATATATATATATATATATATATATATATATATTCAAACCTCAAAGGAGCAGTTTCAGTATTGGTTCTGAGGGGTAAATTGTTAAGGTTTGGAGAGGGCTGGACTCTCCTGGGAGGCATGGGTTGGCACATAATGCCCGACAACAAAGCTGTAGAACTGAGGGCGGCAGTGAGAGGGTGAGGAGGATCAGGGGAAGGGAGGTGTGGCAGCAGACATCACAAGCACCACAATCCAACTGGTCGCGGATGCTCACCGACACCAACTGTACTGCCGCCTTACCTTACGTGTACCTTGCGATGGTTCAGGAGGTCGCTCTGAGACCTCACATTTACCTTACGTGGACATGACGATGGCTTGGGAGACCTTCTACTCCTGTACGTCGATGTGAGACAATGGTGCCACCTTACACATGTTACACCAACAACCTGCTAGCGATCAATGGATAGTCCATGACCACCACTTTCAACCCCCGTACCTATCAACACCACCACCACCACCAACAAACACCAACCATCGCACTTGCTATCAATTAAGGAACTTTAATTACCTCTTAGGCAGTCATTTTTTCCCAGCTGATGGTGGCGCTTTGTTCCCCCCCAATGCTGATAAGCCGGTTAATCAGGCGGTAATATTTAGTCGACGATGGCGGGAGGGTATGGGGAAGGTATGGGGAAGGGAGAGAAGGGTCGAGATTGTAGAATAGTAGATTAATATCCAGGTTGCATACTAACGTCAGTTGCTGCGAGATGTGTGTGTGTGTGTGTGTGTGTGTGTGTGTGTGTGTGTGTGTGTGTGTGTGTGTGTGTGTGTGTGCGTGCGTGCGTGCACTTACTTCAGGACCATCCACCATGTTTCAGGACCATGACACACACTTCAGCCCCACACTTCAGAGGCATGGATAACTCTACTACGCCACATACTATGGGTCCGGGCGACACACGCTTCAGGATCAAGGCCCTGCACTGTACAGGGACACACACTACACACTTCAGGTCCGAGCTCCACACACTTCAGGCAGGACCCCTAACACACTTCAGTCACTAGCCGTACACACTTCAAGCTAAAAGCCTCCCCCACTCAGGCGCACACACACACACACACACACACACACACACACACACACACACACACACACCTGACTCAGCCATTGCAAGAGAGCGATGCACATCATAATATCATGATCCTCACACCTCACCCAAGAGAGCCGCCCTTGAGGCAACACCCTGGCGACGTCTTCAAGCGGCAAGTGGCCCCGATCTCACCCAGTTCTTCAAGACAAAGGCCGAAGTACTGCCTTGCTCAACATTCCCCCCCCTCTTCCACACTAGCATGACGAAGTCTTTCACAAAATGATGACCATTAAAAGTCATCTTTTCCTAAATTCTACGACAGAATATTAAGGTCGCAAGTTAGTGCGAACACAGTACGACAGCCTGGAATGAACACGACAGCCTGAAATGAAACACAACGACAGCCTGGAATGAACACGACAGCTTGGAATGAACGTTTTAATGATGACTTAATTCTGCATAGCAGAGGGGATAGGATCGATGTAAAAAAAGAGGCAAACGAGGGACGGGAGACAAGGTCCATCAAGATATACAACGACAGGAATTGACTAGAGCGTAGCAGATGATGAGAGTCAAATGGGAAATGTCAGGGTGACGCTAAGCCAAGTGGGGGAAAACTTCGACACGTTAAAGAGGGAAATGAAACAGACGATGAGAGAGAGAGTCTCACCAGGTGATGGATGAATGAAGGAAGCCAAGGGAGAACAAGGCATGACATGACACACAACACCAGGACGATGGATGGATGAAGGAAGGAGCCAAGGGAGAACAGGGCATGACATGACACACAACACCAGGACGATGGATGAAGGAAGCCAAGGGAGAACAGGGCATGACATGACACAACACCAGGACGATGGATGAAGGAAGGAAGCCAAGGGAGAACAGAGCATGACATGACACACAAAGTCCAGGAGGACGGTTGGTCACGGTCGCCAAAAAATGGCCTTGCCGACGGTCGGACGAGAGAGAGGGGGATATCTGGAGGCCACAGGATGCGACTGCGGTGATGAGACGTGACAGACGAGAAGATGAGGAGGCCAGCGCGGACAGGAAATGACAGGAAGGCTGGCGATGCGACGACGGCGATATCATCCGTATTATCATGACGACGGGAGAGAGAGAGAGAGAGAGAGAGAGAGAGAGAGAGAGAGAGAGAGAGAGAGAGAGAGAGAGAGAGAGAGAGAGAGTAAAAACTTGGTAAAAAACAAAGAAAAGAAAACGTCCCACGGTTTTGTGCTGCGTGTGACCTGCTGATGTGCACTAAATCTCTGGGGGGAATGACGTCTCAGGTCATTGTACCCGGGGAAAATCATAATACCCTCCGTGGTAGACGGGTTCGAAACCCGCCTGTTGGAGGGTATTACGAGTTCCATGAAAGCGCGCGTTCATATACACTATATTCGTGTGTGTGTGTGTGTGTGTGTGTGTGTGTGTGTGTGTGTGTGTAAGCCTTGTTACAAAAGAAATTACTACTGGAGAAGATTAAGAATAGAGAAGAAAACTTGTTACTCACTACGTTCAAATATTGAAATTACTACTTACACAATCTCCGGCAGACATTCCCCCTCCCTACATTATTTGCCCGCCCAAACAACGACGACAAAAGTTACAAGGAAATGAGCAGCGCATGTAAAACTTTCGTCTCCTGTGTTCGAAAAAGTCATCCAAGGCATTGTAAATGTCAGTCACCTGATATAGAACACCTCGACTTTTATAGAACACCTTCCTTATGTATTCATCCCCTTCAAGAAGGAAGTTCGGGTTAAGTTTTACCACGAAACTTCACGACTCCATTTCGCTTTAGTCTGCTCGAAACGTATTGTACACCCTTCCTTAACTGTATAACCTTCCTTATTTCTTCCCTCTCTTCCCCCATGAAAGACCCGCCTCCCATCTACTCCATATTCTAACATCAATCCTTTACATCTCCTCCAAAACACAGTTCTTCCTCCCTCACCCAGCAACACCACCATAGCGAGAAGGGAGAGGCAAATAACAACCGGGAATGAGTTCATTTCCTACCGATGTAGGATTATATAAAGGGTTTGTAAACTGATTTAAACAGTTATCATAAAATCACATTTCATTTCCTCTCGTTTCATCTTTTTGAGCCGCGTTCAAGAGGGCCTACTACTACTACTGCTGCTGTTGGCCACCTGGGACTTCAGCATTAAGGGATTCAATCTCTTCGTAAAGGTACTCAAATAGTGTGGTGTGCTTATGGCTCTAAGACTTTTATCATAGAGACAATCCAGGAGACGTGTTCGAGCGCCACATACGACGCACAACCACATTCATTCGCACGTGCGGTACGCAAGATGACGAATGTATAAAACAAAGTTAAACCCTTTAAGCAGGACAGTACGGCCCCTCTGCTGTATAATGAAAAAGCCTAAAGAAAAAAAAAATAATGCAGCTCAGAAACTTACAAAATCATACGCCAAACAAAAAAGTATATAAAGCAAAGTATGGGACGCGAAGGTAACAACACGAAAGGTACGAGGGACTCCTCGTCCTCCTCCCACCAAGGAAAATGTACCGTGTTCTTCAAACTGTTCCACAAAGGACTGTTGACAGTTACAGTTTTCATCCTCTTTATGAGCAGGAGAAAAAGTCATTTTCGCTGTTCATTACGAGGGAAAAGTGGACGTGCAACACCGCGATAATTCTACTGCATGACGTCACATGGCTTCCGACCAGCGCGACGTCGCGCTGCTTCTGGCAACTTCCAAGACGCCCTTGCAACTAACATTTCGCGTGAAAATAAAAGAATAAGAAAACGTGAATTCAGTTTTTACGATTCGGTGTTTATAGCACCATAAACTCCAAACACACACTTCAAGTGTGGTTTATTAACATTCTATTGACCAATAATTTGACTATACGTTTTTTTTTGGGGGTATATATACATTTTGATGAGAATCGAACTTTCATTAACATGTCTTATGCATCTCTGTACTTTTTCTTTCCTGCTGCATCATTCGTGTTAACCACACACTTCATCGAAGTAACTTAGAATTATTTAACACGCAAGAAATACGACAAGAAGTACGTAATCCAGATACCTTCTACTTAAGTCCTAGTAAGAATAAGACCTACAATATATATATATATATATATATATATATATATATACATATCACAGGGGGACCGACAGCAACAGCCACAACAGAAGCGAGGGCAGGATATGCTCACCAGAGGTTCCACAGACACCACCAGGGGCTCAGTTACTACAGCAGTAGCCACAGCAGGAGGAAGGCACATCGGGTCGTCACCTCCTCCTCCACCAGCGAGTATGGACCTCAACCCCCAAGGAAATTCACTTACCGACCACGCTAAACTCCATAAACTCGTAAGGTTCGTACAGCCCTCGGATTTCATGGGTCATTCTTTGGCCTTAACTTTTCCTCTGCTCACTAATTCCCCCCAGATGATACCCGGAAGCAGCTCCGTGTTTGTGGGAATTACAGACAATACAGAAGTGTGTGTGTGTGTGTGTGTGTGTGTGTGTGTGTGTGTGTGTGTGTGTGTGTGCGTGCGCGCGCGCAGGCGTAGTTCTACTATGTGGGCGAGTCGTTCATAGTGGGGTAATGGGGGGCAAAAAGGTGATGGGAAGGGGGTCCTGTATTGGGGGAGAAGGGTGATGGGAAAGGGGTGTTGGTTCGACTGGGCGGGGGTATTGGGTAGAGGGGGGGATGGGTAATGGGAAGGGGGGGTGGGTGGTGGTTGATCCGGTGGAGGGAAGGGGGGTTCGGGGGGGAACGACCAGCGTACGATAACCTTTCCGCACTGGCGAGTTTTTCCGCACCGCTGCTTGCTAATTGTTAATTAAATTGATGTAATGACGCATTTTGTGTCAAGAAATTATTTTTACGGGAAAAAAAATCTAATCATTTGGTATGCATCCATCTGTCCGATGGTCATTAAAACACGAACTACTGCTAAGGCCACTGATGAAAGGGATCACTTTGACCTGACACATGATAACGAGAACCACTTTAAAAAAAAAAGAAGTATAATATGACGCCAATAAAGCAACCGATACATACATACCGTAAACAGACTATGCGGCACACACATCAGCAGCAATTTACATTTACATATACGTTCAAGATTCATGTAAATGGCCCTAAGAGCACGGACTCCTTCCCCCGACCATCGACAACAAAGGCAACCTCGCAAGAAGAAAATATACTGTGGGTCTCGCTGCGCTCAACACGTCCTCAACCTTCGGAGTTGTACGGCAACGGTAATGAAGCGAACGTCTGGCAGGTGGCGCGTGCGCCGACGGCCGGCAACCGTGGAAAAAAAGTCCCTGATGTCGTTGAGAGATTCGCTCTGTGAACAATCGTTAGGCCGAACCTGACGTTTCCAAAAAACTAAGGTTTGGTTTCTCAATAGGTTTTGCTTACTGTTGTAAACAGGACTTTGTCAACGGAGATAAAACTGATAATCAAACGTGGCAAGAAACCAGCAACAGACAAGAAGCGATTCAGTGTCATATCTCAACCACTTTCAGGTAAACTGATTCACAATCTTCCATTCATCCTTATCACCGTGTCGTCGTATTCATCGACGTATTTCCAGATCGTACAGAGGAGAGGACACGGCAGTGATCAAACATCCTCGGTATGAAGCGCCAGGTTATGGGGTCTGAGCCGATGATATTACCTTCAAGGTCATTGAACATTCAAACAGACGTCTGGCTTGTCATCTTCCAAACAACAACAAAAATAATGGTTCTCTGCAGCTCTTATTGCTGGTTCTGCCATCACTGGACCGAATGCTAATTACCGTTTCCTCATCTACTCATTAAAATTCCGCCACTGTTTAATGTCCACAATATTTGAAAGACATATCGGTAATATACAGAGCCTCAAATTCATTTAGGAAAAGACTGCCGTGAAAAATTATGCTTTACAGTACCTACGGAGTACACATATATATATATATATATATATATATATATATATATATATATATATATATATATATATATATATATATATATATATATTCCTTAACAAAGAAGAATACTTCGTAAGACAACTGGTCAAGATAAGAATCACTGTGGCATGGCATGTTTTTACTACTTAATTCACTGTACCAACTGTCGGAACCACACACACACACACACACACGCGGGGGGAGAGTCTTCAACCACCCGGCGTCAATTCCAAGACAAAAGGTTCGTGCTCTCAAAGGGAGGGCAATCTCCACAGCTGATGAGCAGCGGTGCTGTCCGATCGCTGGGGCACAAACACTACGTTAACTCCTCTTTGTACCCTATGGGGAACCGCGAGAACTTACAGAGGAAAGCTATTGTCTTAAGACCCACTCACTGGCGTTCGTTACTGGAGTGTGATGCGCTCGCACGGAGGAATGGGAAGGAGGAGGAGGCCAGATGGTATCACGCGAAAAGAGGGAGGTTGAAAGATAAGGAAGAATGGGAGATGTATGTGGAAGGAAGGGGAGGAGGGGTGATCAATGAAGAAAGGATTTTATAAGACCAGTGGGAAGGATAAAGAGTTAGAAGTGTAAAGATGGAGACGTAGACAAAATCAGGGAGAGAGAAAAAAGAGAGAAAGAGAGGGAATTATAAAAAGAGAAGGGGATAAGAGTGAAGACAGTACGAAAGAAAAAGAAGAAGATATGTGTCTGTGAATGTTCGTTTGTGCACCTGCAACGGGAGGTTTGAAACAGAGGCCCTATTTCTTAACACAGCACTATCAGAATATACTGCTATTATGTGTTTTCTTGTTTTTTTTTCTCATTCGTACTCACAATACTTATGTCAAAGTGTTTTCTCGAGTCCTCTTGACTCAATATCTTCCCTCTGAGGATCGGGTCCCTCTCTGTTACCCACAAGGAATCTAAAACCAGGCTATCGCCTCCATCTTCCCTCATTTACCAGTCCTCTGGCGTGGGCAGTTCGATGCCTTCCCTTCCCTGAACCATAACTCACCTCGCTCCTCGACGCCCGAATCATCTTCCTCACACGTCAGAGAACCTTCTCTCGCAGCCGTCTCTCCTGGCGTGTGTGGTGGTGGCCAAGCTGTTAATATACATACTCAAGCCTCAGCTGACCACGATACAGTTAGCTTGCTTTGCAGTCTTATTTTTTGTGTAATGTTCTACAGATATGTTGGACATTCTTTCTCACTCTGCTATGTGTGTGTGTGTGTGTGTGTGTGTGTGTGTGTGTGCATGTGTGACCAGGGAATATCCAGTTTGTTCCCATATAGCACGATAACGTCCCTCTGTATGTATAGTTCCAGACCGCCAAGAGAAAAAAACAGGACAAATCTGATATTTACGAGTGACACTCAGAATGTACCATCAGGTATATGACCCACCAGTGAGTCTTTCTCCCTCTAACTCCTAATGACAAGAGAGTCAATTACTTTGGAATACGTCCGACGCAACATTAACTGACTTCCAAGATCATTGATAATTACCCTGTTGTCTTACACACGTGCCAGACCAATCTCGATACCCCAGGACGACGAACTGAATTACCTATACTCGCTTAACCCCGAGAAAACGACGGTACGATGTCTTAGCCACCCGCCCGTCCATTTAAGGGTCAAGGTCCTTTAAGGTCGCTCCATCATACCCAAGTATATCGTACCGTCGTGTTCCCGGAGGGTCGTCAAGAGAGACACCTGAAAATAAGTTAAACGTTACGTGAATAATTTTCAATTCGGTAAATCTGATTTAAATGTCCGTGAACCTAGTAATCCATGACTATTAATCGTGCTAACTTGTCACACAATATTTACAGCATGTAGATATCAAATTAATTATCATAATGTTATCCAGTGATAGTGAGCAAAATATTTCTATGCATGTAATGGTGTCAAATACAGGCAGGACCCAGCACGAACAGTGATCGCAAAAGCGAGCTTCGAGACGTGGAGAGCAGAGCAAATACTATAAGACAAATACACAACACACGTCTGTATAAAGCACGCTTCTTCGGCAGTTAGTATACACTCACTCCTTGACCCCTTAAGTACGACGCTGCGAAACTTGAGCGCCCTTGGGCCGTACCGTCGAACCCAAGGGTACTTAAACAGCAACAGATGATGCACGTAAAACCACAAGCCGCTTCAACATCACAGACTGACGTGTATCTCCAGTTATAAAGAACCAAACCCCAAAAAAATGAAGGAGATTTTACAGTTCCAAACCGTAAAGCGTGATGAACGTCGCTGTTCTCCGGGTTAGCCCGTGATGAACGCCCCAGACGATGCAGGGACGATCCTTGAACAACGGGGAATATAAAGCTCCGGTTCGGTTGCCTTTTATACTCGCCTGGGTGTATCCAGCACGGCTGTCACCGCCAAAGACTACCCGCTCCGACAACAACAAAGGTAACGTGGACCTCTCAACTCGTGCCCGTCGAACACAGGCGTTCAGAAATAGAGCGGAAAATGTTCGGTGAGGATCTTTACCCTTAGCCCGACTACTGAAAAGCATACACACGCGTACGGTGTAGCTCAGGTGCATATGAATAATCGTACAGGGGAAACTGCTCACACCACACATAACCTTTACCTTAGTAAATAACCGAGGAAGAACGTATCTTTGTGGCTATACGTACAAAAACATCCGAGGGAGCCGTAACGCGGAATCGTACACAAGGAAGAGGATCCGAGGCTGTGATACGGGGCCACTAAATACCAAATAAAATGCGATATATAATGACCCGACTGCTGATTTCGTAAATTGCCCGTCACTGCAAATGTCAACGTAGTGATTCCGACATTGCTGAAATTTACAGCTTAATACCAAACTTCAAATAATGAGTCTCGAAGTCTTTCACACGAAAGGGCAACCCTGCAGTTTGAGGAAGGTGGCAACAGCCCCACACACCACCTCACCACCACATGAACTCCACGGAGGAAACGACCCAAATTTCACTAACACAAACAACACACCAGCGGGTTGTGCGAATACAAAAATTTCACGTAAACGACGGAACATGTACGGTTACACAACCCCGTGCTTCACCAGCAAACATACGTGGACATAACAACATCCCCCGTATATGAAAACACCCCCAGAGAGTGTGTTAACTTGACCCGAATTTTACGTACAGAAAAAAAAAAAAAAAAATGATCGACTCGCATAACAGGAAAACAGATCGACGTACCGATCTATGTTCCCCAAAAGCACGATCCTTGATTTCACTACATTAAACACCCTACGGACTTGACAAACATAATCCATGCAAATATAACAGAAAGTCTCCAGACTTACCAACTCATATTTTAAGAAAAAGAAAATGACGGACTTGCCAATCCGCAGGCACATGCAATATATATATATATATATATATATATATATATATATATATATATATATATATATATATATATATACTCTCCCTGGGGATAAGGGAGAAAGAATACATCCCACGTACTCCCTGCGTGTCGCAAGCGGTGAAGATCTATACTTGAATAGGGAGGTAGGCGTACATCCAGAGAGATCCTTCACCCCATCGGGTATGCTCGGCAGCCTTTTAAAGACAAGTTCGCAGCATTTCCATTGCCAGACGCATATAGTATCTTCATCTTCGGCATGTAGTCCTCTATATCATTATGAGGCAGGGGCGTGACCGTTCCCCTAGCGAATGCGTCAGCCATATCAAGAATGATGATTGGGTAAGGGTCATCTTTTATGCCCTGTTCCACAAATCTAAAACATTTCGCCTGTAATCTTTTTACCTCAGATATTCAGAATTTGTTTTGGTGTTGTAAACTCTTACATCAATGTGCGTGGATTTTATCAGATATTGGAACACATACGTAATACCGTATGTTTTATCTTGGCTGTTAAATTGTGGGAGACATAATCTCGGTGCAATACACAGCATTTTTAATATTTCTAACAAACAGGAAAGATTCTAAACCTCGATATGCAATCTGTTACCGTTAACTAACACTAACTAACACTAAATACTGCCACTACAATTATGTTTCAATAACCATAACATCAAAAAAGACAACAAACAGAAATGGGCCAAAATTACTACCTTGGGACGCAACCTCTCTCTCTCTCTCTCTCTCTCTCTCTCTCTCTCTCTCTCTCTCTCTCTCTCTCTCTCTCTCTCTCTCTCTCTCTCTCTAACGTTTTTTCAAATAAGCTGAGGAAACTATCATACGTAAAACTGAAAAAAATCACACACAACAGTTGTCTTACGGAACACCGGAAACCACATAGCGAAATACTTATGCCAACAAGATTCTGGGAAGAAAGACATTAACGTCCCAATGAAAAAAACATATATATAGAATCACACATCCTATCTATAAATATCAGGGAGAAACGCAAGGTCTGTATAGTCGCCCTGGACTGGAAGAACATCTGACACACTGTGTTACGTATCTGTGCGCTACGTAGGGAAGAGATTTATTCGCCGCTCGATTCTACGTCTTTTAATATTTCTAGACAGCCACTCTGGCATGCTGGCCACATCTTAAAAGGACTTTTCGAAACGATCCGAAGATAGACACCCTCTTCCCAAGTCGAGGATGAATTATACACAGGCACTGGGTCGTAGTCTGTTTGTTCCATCACTGAATACTGCAACTGCCCGACTGATCAGGATGGGACGCCTCGGAGAATACCGGGGAAGCAAGACGGGTCAAAGGGGAGGAAACTCAAGAAGGCAGAGTCTCACGTCAAATGCCACACCCCCGAGTCTTAATGCTCTGGGGGTGTCCAGGGCTACGAGAGAGGGAGTGTTTGCCAAGATCCCCACAGAGAGAGAGAGAGAGAGAGAGAGAGAGAGAGAGAGAGAGAGAGAGAGAGAGAGAGAGAGAGAGAGAGAGAGAGAGTGTATGACCAGAGGATACCAGACTGACGGTAGACCACGCATTTGGTGCACCAGAAAGATGACGGGATTCCAGTAGCTTGAGTGCTACGTACCTTTTTTTTTTTCCCCCACGATATGATCACACACTGTAATCCACTTTTTCCAGGAAAGGGAAAGTCAGAAACAAGTGTAGAACTGAAATAAAACTTGAACTGATCAGTCATAAACCCCTTACGCAAGTCCCTGCATGTAAGAGCAGCTCAGAAATAACACAGAACATATTTCGGTACAAGAGATTTCATTAACCTTCACCTTAAAAATCTTACACGAAAATGTTTGTATGCAATGAAGAATATGCACGACCCAACAAGTCCAAATTCCAGGTCTACGTATTTTCATAATGGTCACCCATGTGAATCTCTCTCTCTCTCTCTTCTGCTATTGACAAAGGAATCACCAAATATTTTTCCCCTTCCCGTTGTAAGATTTAAATATCACAAGTCACCAATACTCTTCAAGAATTCATTTCTGTGATTTCGTAACTCCCAACGCAGTTTCATTCTCTGCGATAACAACGAACACTAACTACGTAGCGCGCTGCTGTAAAAATCCCGACCTTAAAACATCGTTGCATTTTTGGTATACAACACCACTCGTCTGTACATAAAACTGATACACAACCATTACTGCTGGATATAAATGAATCATCCATCTATCTAACCATCACTGCTAGATATAAATGAATTATCTATCTATCTATCTGATTGGGAAACGCTGGAACTAAGTGTACGTAAACGAAAATCGATATCTCCGGCTGCAGGTGGTGGCGAGGCTGTGTGAGGTTAGTGGAGCAGCTGCCACCTCACTCACAGGCCGGGATGGCGAGGGATGTCCACTCCACATCGCCAAACAGCCACTAGCAACACGACGGGACTCTCCTCCCATCACACACACACTCTCTCTCTCTCTCCCCGTCCTTCTTTTTATCTTCTTTACCTTGTTCTTTCTCTTACTTTTCCCGTTCCATTTCCCTGCCTTCACACATCTCTCTCACTCCCTTCCAATCAAGTCCCCCTTCTTCTACAGGAAAACGTAACAAACCACCTATCCTCTGCCCTGTACCTCTCTCTCACGAAGTATTCACCATCCATCCTACCCCATTCGTGGTTATTCACTCCCACCTATCCTCACTCCTCTCTCCACGCCCTTGCTTCCTCCTCCTCCTCCTCCTCCCACCCCCTCTCTGCGCCCCATGCCTGCCCCCCTCTCCACCAATATTCTATTAAGCATCCACTAATGCCACGGGACCAATCAGGGGAGTAGTCGGTAAGCGTGCTAATGCCCCTAAAACTTTTCTGATTACTGGGGAAATTCTTAAACTTTCGCCTCCTTGCACGACGGCCGGGCAGAGATGGGAGAGAGAGAGAGAGAGAGAGAGAGAGAGAGAGAGAGAGAGAGAGAGGAGATATCTCTCAAACAAAGGTAAGAGATGGCGAGAGGTGAGAGATAGAGGAGGGAAAAGATTTCTCACACAAACAATGGTTGAGAGAGAGAGAGAGAGAGAGAGAGAGAGAGAGAGAGAGAGAGAGAGAGAGAGAGAGAGAGAGAGAGAGAGAGGGGGGGGGGGGGGAGGGAGAGGAAGTGAAGTAAGGCAATCCCTCTCACACAAAGTATAGATGGAGAGTGGAGGGACGAGGCGAAATCTCTCTTAACATACAAGTTTGGGAAAGTGAGTTCGAAGCAAGAGACGTCTCAGTGTGTGTGTGTGTGTGTGTGTGTGTGTGTGTGTGTGTGTGTGTGTGTGTGTGTGTGTGTGAGGGAGTTAGAGGAGGTGGAAAAAGTGAGGAGAGATATCCGGTAAACACCCCCCAAACCACCTCTTTCCAGTTTTCCGTGTAGCTGCCAAACAATGAGGCTTACTCGGAGGTGAGAAAGAGAAAGAGAAAGGAAGAGGAGGAATGGAAAAAAAAAAAAAAAAGGACAGGATAGCAGGAAGAGCATGAGAGAAAACGGAGAACAGGATCCTCCTAGCCCTGACGTGACGTCACCCGCCCGCGCGCGTGGCCCCAGGACCTGAGCACCAGCAGCGTCGCGCACGCTAACTCATCTTTTCCTATTTACTCGCTAAACGGCGGCGTGTCGCTCTGTCAAGTCCATCTTCATTAAGCTCTCCAGGGCGGGAGCTCGGCAAAGACACCTAACACAACCTAACCTGCGTCCAGCTGACACACGTGTATACATACGGGCACGGACGGAGGAGCCTTACGTGGCGTCTCCCACGGCATTCCCTGTCTCCTCTGCTCGCTCCAGTTTGGTTTACCGGCAGGGATGGTCTTTTCCCTCGGCCCGAAAGCGCGGCAGGCCGCGGGAAGTTTTATATGTGTTTTACAATTTGCGCGTTCTGGCATTCCTGCCGTGGCTGACGGAACGCTTGGGGGGGTTGGGGTGGGGGGTAATATCGATAGCGGCGGGCCGTTCCACCGGACGGCCCGTGGTATAGCATTCCCCGTACAGTGTGTGTGTGTGTGTGTGTGTGTGTGTGTGTGTGTGTGTGTGTGTGTGTGTCCTCCTCACTGGTCGCACTCACCTGCTGCTACTCCTCCTTCCTCCACAGTAGGAAGTTGTGAGGTAGTCAGCTCTCGTGTCCAGGTCGCTTCCTGTCGTCCCGCAAGAGGGTAATGTCGCTGGAGAGGAGGGGGGATACGAGGGGTTGTCGCTGAGGAAGGGCGGATACGAGGGGGTTGTCGCTGAGGAAGGGGATACGAGGGGGTGTCGCTGAGGAGGGGGATACGAGGGGGTGTCGCTGAGGAAGGGGATACGAGGGGGTGTCGCTGAGGAAGGGGATACGAGGGGGTGTCGCTGAGGAAGGGGGGATACGAGGGTTGTCGCTGAGGAAGGGGGTACGGGGGTTGTCGCTGAGGAAGGGGGGATACGAGGGTTGTCGCTGAGGAAGGGGGGATACGAGGGTTGTCGCTGAGGAAGGGGGGGGGGGTACGAGGGTTGTCGCTGAGGAAGGGGGGATACGAGGGTTGTCGCTGAGGAAGGGGGTACGAGGGTTGTCGCTGGACTTTAAGGGGGTACGTCTGCTGTCGGTGGACTCGGAGGTATACGTTTGATGTCGCAGGAGTTGAGGGATCGTTCCCCGTCGATAGACAGTGTATCAGGCAGCCGACAGGCTGTGTATCGTCTAATGTCTCAAAATAAAGAGGGAAAACCATAGGAATTCCGTCCTTAAAATCGCCAGACCCGCTGTAGGACAGTGCCACCGTACTGTTCCACTCACAGGTCAGTAGTGGTGCGTCCCAAAAGCCCCTCTGCTCCGGCCTCAATCTGGAACAGCGGCGTGTTAAAAGGCAGGCCGCTCCATCCTACAACCACCATCCACCATCCATGCTCCTGTCGTTACAGACACACACACCTCTCTCTCTCTCTCTCTCTCTCTCTCTCTCTCTCTCTCTCTCTCTCCCTCAATGAGAGAATTTTAGCCAACAAGTTTAGCTTACGGCGTAAACTAGATTAGTGACGGGAGTCGAGTCGACGGAATACATTACAGGGATTACTTCAGCTTTACCAAGTTAGGCAAGTGTGAGTGCTCGTTCCGCCAGCGTAATGAACTCACGTGGAATAAAAGGTCCCCTCCCTCACCACCCCTACCTCCGACGCCCCAAAGGAGGAAAGGTATATACAATTGTTCTGGTATTCAGATTAACTTGGTATAGTACTACCTAATTCTTACCACTGTCTATTCGGGAAAACAAATTTCTCTTTCGTGTTATTTCCACCAAATGACAAAGATTTCTTGCATAACGGTTCTTGTTTTCACTGTTTCGTAAATAAGTAGGGAAACATATTTCAGTAATGACGAGAGGATGACTTTCTACACACACACACACACACACACACACAACACACGAAAATTCTAATTAAAGAGTTGTATGATACGAGAGTGAGTGCAAGAGACGGGGGGCTCCCGGAGAAAGTACAATACTCTTCCCCGCACTGTAAAAAAAAAAAAATTACTAATTTTACACACTCTTACATATACGTGTTTCCACGTTACTAACTGTAGAACCATTTTAGTGCCGTTATATATATATATATATATATATATATATATATATATATATATATATATATATATATATATATATATATATAGGAACAGGGAGAGGAGGGAGCAGCAGGAGGGCTCCGGCCCCGAGCACCCTGCCGTGCACAGGGTCACGCCTCATCGTAAACAAGTACGTGCACCTGCCGCAACAGCTTCCTGGTCACGCTACGAGACCCGTGAAAAACTAAGTTCTTAACACTATGTTTACACTGATACAGCCGCTCACAAGGTTTTCTCTGGGGGGTAAAAGGTTTTCACATACTCGTCGTGAATGTGTTCATTATCCCTGTAATATATATATATATATATATATATATATATATATATATATATATATATATATATATATATATATATATATATTACCCCAGAACTTCATTCTATGTCACCTAAAGGCTCCTGCAGCTTCAAGGCTGCGCTACACTCAGTAGCATGGAAAGGATGAACTCCTTTGAATCTGGAAGCTCTCTGACGCGGAATGTACCCTGCATGTACTGCGTTTCGTCAACAGACGAGGATACAGCTTTGCAAAAGGTGTTGCAATAATGTTGTAATAAGTGTAGTATGAACTGAGTGGGGCTGAACAGGAGTGTGCTGAAATGGCATGGCTACGAAAAGAGAATGAGTGGCTGGGAGGTTATACACGCCAGAAGTGGGGGGAGCCAGTGGGAGGAGGAGACTAAGAAGATGGGAATATGGGAGTTGAAAGAGGTTCCAATCTGTCGAGGTGTGAGGATGCAGGGGCGTGAGAAGCGCGCATGGGACAGACAAGTAGGCGAGATGTGACATTATAAGGGGCCATGATGAGCTGTCCCAAAACTCTTAGACAAGGGCAAATATCATCGAAGAATCTAATATATATATATATATATATATATATATATATATATATATATATATATATATATATATATATATATATATATACACTAACTAAACGCCAGAGAGACGACAGACGTTGCAGTAATCCTCCAAACCTTCATCCAATCAACAAGACAGCCAGTGGTGGTAGTAGCAGTACCATCACACCGTCCACCCCCCACTCCATAACGAGGCATCAGGGAATCCAACACCCGTCTACGAACCCATCTCTCTCAACCACGGGAGAAGCAACGGTCTCAGTATATATATATATATATATATATATATATCCCATAGAAAAAAAAAGAGCTGCTCGTAGACGGTCATTACACGGGTGGTGAGCCGGCGACCACATTCGTCAGCGGTGGCATGACACAGCCTTCCCATGGGCCTTAAAGACCCCATCAAGACTTAACTCACATCAGCATGCAATACGGCCATAAAGGATGTCGCTTCGACTCCCCCTTTCTTCTTCCTCTTCTTTTTTTTTATTACTACTGCTCCGCCAACGTCTGACCCCAAGAAACTGAGCCAGCGGCCACCTCGGGGGAGAACACACCCTCCCGCGGGGAAGGGGAAAAAAAAATTAATGGTTACTATCGGGTTATGTTGTTTTGAGGGGGTGTTACACTGGGATATAAAAGTTAAGGCTGGGCTGGGTCGGAGGTGGGGTGGGGTGTGTGGGTTCCTTCGCCTCGGCCCATCATAAAGTTAGCAGACAGGTACAAGAGAGAAAAGAGTTGATGGGATCCTCGACGCCTTGGAAAATTATTATATAACTTTTCTTTTTTTTTATGGTATGAAGCAAAGAGGCCATAATACTCAGGTTATCATCCTCCTGTGGACAATAGTATATAGCCTTTCCACACGATGGTATGGCCACTAGATACGATGACCTGGCTTTATGACTACTTTCCATGTGTCAGGTCAAAGGTCAGGTCACGACACCCAAGGGGTCGTACCATCGTGCTCGAGGGGTCGTCACTGTTACAAACGGGTACCCTGAGATATACGAAGGTTCCGCATACCTCACACGAGTAACGACGGTAAAGCGTTACAGCATTACCGATCTGTTACATTCTACGTACAAGAGGATCCCCTACACTGTACAGGAGTACCATCATAATTACTTCATTGTATATCATACGGAATAAACGGGTCACTACAAATAGAATCTGATTACAATCATAACTCAATTAATGAATATACAACAGAATCCTAAACCATTCTTAGGTCATATCACACCGTTACGAGTGACGTATAAAGACTTAAGGAAACCTTTCATAGAAAAAAATGTTTACGAAAAAAAATCTCAAAAATTCCTTACGGAATAACGTTACTCTCAGAAGGCGTTTTTAGGATTTCTAAGGATCATTTGAGGGTAATATACAGGTACGGAGAGGTGCAAATGCTTCTACGAACAATAAAATAACCCAACATTACAGTCGTGTTTGCAAGTGGCGGCAAAACGTTGCTCTTCACGGGGTCAGACTTACACAAACACAGTAATGAAAGAGAACCACATTATTCTCAGAGCTCACTCGGCTATGTCAACCTATCGCCATGCAAACTCTCCTTCATAATCACTCCCGCGTAAACACATTACACACAAGCCTCCAAGGTAAACATAACAAAAATTGGTGCCAAAAAAAAAAAAAAAAAATCCATTCCAACAGACGGAGGGCATTTACCGAAAAAGAGAATGGAGGGCGGGGGTGTGGTGTCACCAACCCGTTTTCTATGTCCATGTCGAGCTTGCTTCAAAAGGACCAGAAGTTTATCCTTAAGTGCCCCTAATTTCAGCCCAAAAAGAAAATACACGTTATTGCTACTTGTAAATATCTGTTTAGGAGGAGAGACCCAATCGAAGACCTTGATATAGCAATCTACAACTGGAAATTTCCCTCTCGAACACCCGTCACACTGAGGTTATGCAGAATGTTTTGAAGCACAGACGCAACCGTCTGAATACCTTAACTGACCCAGTCCCTTCGGTCTACGGTGTGAGGGGCCTGAGGTGTGTCAGTCTCACTCGTTATATCTTCAGTCGAGTGTTCCTCGGA